>NC_091363.1:3122628-3222628 GCF_038502225.1 Cherax quadricarinatus
CGCTGCTGCTGCCACCGCCGCCGTTGTTGCTGCCGCCGCCGCTGTTGCTGCCGCCGCCGCTGCCGCCGCTGCTGCTGCCGCTGCTGCTGCCTACCGCTGCTGCTGCTGCCGCTGCCGCTGTTGCCGCTGCTGCTGCCGCTGCCTGCTGCTACCGCTGCTGTTGCTGCTGCTGCCGCGCTGCTGCCGTTGCTGCCACCGCCGCTGCCGCTGCTTGCCGCTGCCGCTGTTGCTGCTGTTGCTGCCGCTGCTGCTGCTGCTGCTGCCTGCTGCTGCTGTTGCTGCCTGCGCTGCTTGCTGCTACCGCTGCCACTACTGCTGCCAGCCTAGCCGGTCTCCATTGCCGCTGCGCTGCTACTGCTGCTGCCGCTGCACCTTTGCTGCTACTACTGTTGCTGCTACTGTTGCTGCTGCTGCTACTGTTGCTGCTACTGTTGCTGCTGCTGCTACTGTTGCTGCTGCTGAACTTTTGTCTTAACACACGCACACACACATCGGGGCCAGGAGCTATGAATCGACCCCTGCAACCACAATTAGTTGAGTACAATTAGGCGAGTACACACAGTCTGGCAAGTGATGTAGTGGAGGAAGGAACCATACATAGTTTTAAGACTAAGTATGATGAAACTCACGGAGCAGGAAGAGGACCTAGTAGCGACCAGTGAAGAGGCGGGGCCAGGAGCTGTGACTCGACCCCTGCAACTACAACAAGGTGAGTACCAAGACCAGCCACGCCACGTTGCAGGTCGATACCTCCATCACACGGAGGTGATCACCCTCCACCCACAGGCCACCCTCCACCCACTCGCCGCCCACCACCCACTCACCACTCACCCACACGCAACAAACCACCCACCCACTCGCCACCCACCACCCACACGTCACTCACCACCCACCACCCACACGTCACTCACCACCCACCACCCACACGCCACCCACCACCCACTCACCACACACCACCCACCCACATGCCACCCACCACACACTACCCACTCACCACCCACTCACCACCCACCCGCCACTCACCACCCACTCGCCACCCACCACCCACTCACCACCCACCATTTACCCACTATTCACCACCCAACATTTACCCACTATTCACCACCCACCATTTACCCACTATTCACCACCCAACATTTACCCACTATTCACCACCCACCATTTACCCACTACTCACCACCCACCATTTACCCACTACTCACCACCCACCATTTACCCACTACTCACCACCCACCATTTACCCACTACTCACCACCCACCATTTACCCACTACTCACCACCCACCATTTACCCACTACTCACCACCCACCATTTACCCACTACTCACCCACTACTCATTATACTCTTCTCTTATATAATAACTCAGTGGAGTTATAGAACTTCAAGTTATAATCTTGGCGAAACACTGAAGTCAAGTTAGTGAAGGAAGTCAAGTTAGTGAAGGAACCAAAGTTAGTGAAGGAAGTCAAGTTAGTGAAGGAACCAAAGTTAGTGAAGGAAGTCAAGTTAGTGAAGGAACCAAAGTTAGTGAAGGAAGTCAAGTTAGTGAAGGAAGTAAGTTAGTGAAGGAAGTTAGTGAAGGAAGTCAAGTTAGTGAAGGAAGTTAGTGAAGGAAGTCAAGTTAGTGAAGGAACCAAAGTTAGTGAAGGAAGTCAAGTTAGTGAAGGAAGTAAGTTAGTGAAGGAAGTTAGTGAAGGAAGTCAAGTTAGTGAAGGAAGTTAGTGAAGGAAGTCAAGTTAGTGAAGGAAGTTAGTGAAGGAAGTCAAGTTAGTGAAGGAAGTAAGTTAGTGAAGTAAGTTAGTGAAGGAAGTCAAGTTAGTGAAGGAAGTAAGTTAATGAAGGAAGTCAAGTTAGTGAAGGAAGTAAGTTAGTGAAGGAAGTTAGTGAAGGAAGTCAAGTTAGTGAAGGAAGTAAGTTAGTGAAGGAAGTTAGTGAAGGAAGTCAAGTTAATGAAGGAAATAAGTTAGTGAAGGAAGTCAAGTTAGTGAAGGAAGTAAGTGAAGGAAGTCAAGTTAATGAAGGAAATAAGTTAGTGAAGGAAGTCAAGTTAGTGAAGGAAGTAAGTGAAGGAAGTCAAGTTAGTGAAGGAAGTAAGTTAGTGAAGGAAGTAAGTTAGTGAAGGAATCAAAGTTAGTGAAGGAAGTCAAGTTAGTGAAGGAAGTCAAGTTAGTGAAGGAAGTAAGTGAAGAAAGTCAAGTTAGTGAAGTAATCAAAGTTAGTGAAGGAACCAAAGTTAGTGAAGGAACCAAAGTTAGTGAAGGAAGTCAAGTTAGTGAAGGAAGTCAAGTTAGTGAAGGAAGTCAAGTTAGTGAAGGAAGTCAAGTTAGTGAAGGAAGTCAAGTTAGTGAAGGAAGTCAAGTTAGTGAAGGAAGTAAGTTAGTGAAGAAAGTCAAGTTAGTGAAGGAAGTCAAGTTAGTGAAGGAAGTCAAGTTAGTGAAGGAAGTAAGTGAAGAAAGTCAAGTTAGTGAAGGAAGTCAAGTTAGTGAAGGAAGTAAGTTATTGAAGGAGGTCAAGTTAGTGAAGGAACCAAAGTTAGTGAAGGAGGTCAAGTTAGTGAAGGAAGTCAAGTTAGTGAAGGAAGTAAGTTAGTGAAGAAAGTCAAGTTAGTGAAGGAAGTCAAGTTAGTGAAGGAAGTCAAGTTAGTGAAGGAAGTAAGTTAGTGAAGAAAGTCAAGTTAGTGAAGGAAGTCAAGTTAGTGAAGGAAGTCAAGTTAGTGAAGGAAGTAAGTTAGTGAAGAAAGTCAAGTTAGTGAAGGAAGTCAAGTTAGTGAAGGAAGTCAAGTTAGTGAAGGAAGTAAGTTATTGAAGGAGGTCAAGTTAGTGAAGGAACCAAAGTTAGTGAAGGAAGTCAAGTTAGTGAAGGAAGTCAAGTTAGTGAAGGAAGTCAAGTTAGTGAAGGAAGCCATGTTAATGAAGGAACCAAAGTTAGTGAAGGAACAAAAGTTAGTGAAGGAACTAAAGTTAGTGAAGGAACCAAAGTTAGTGAAGGAAGTCAAGTTAGTGAAGGAACCAAAGTTAGTGAAGGAACCAAAGTTAGTGAAGGAACCAAAGTTAGTGAAGGAACCAAAGTTAGTGAAGGAAGTCAAATTTAGTGAAGGAACCAAAGTTAGTGAAGGAAGTAAAGTTAGTGAAGGAACCAAAGTTAGTGAAGGAACCAAAGTTAGTGAAGGAACCAAAGTTAGTGAAGGAACCAAAGTTAGTGAAGGAAGTCAAGTTAGAGAAGGAACCAAAGTTAGTGAAGGAACCAAAGTTAGTGAAGGAAGTCAAGTTAGTGAAGGAACCAAAGTTAGTGAAGGAACCAAAGTTAGTGAATTAACTAAAGTTAGTGAATTAACTAAAGTTAGTGAAGGAACCAAAGTTAGTGAAGGAACCAAAGTTAGTGAAGGAACCAAAGTTAGTGAAGGAACCAAAGTTAGTGAAGGAACCAAAGTTAGTGAAGGAAGTAAAGTTAGTGAAGGAACCAAAGTTAGTGAAGGAACCAAAGTTAGTGAAGGAACCAAAGTTAGTGAAGGAACCAAAGTTAGTGAAGGAACCAAAGTTAGTGAAGGAAGTCAAGTTAGTGAAGGAACCAAAGTTAGTGAAGGAACCAAAGTTAGTGAAGGAACCAAAGTTAGTGAAGGAACCAAAGTTAGTGAAGGAAGTCAAGTTAGAGAAGGAACCAAAGTTAGTGAAGGAACCAAAGTTAGTGAAGGAACCAAAGTTAGTGAAGGAAGTCAAGTTAGTGAAGGAACCAAAGTTAGTGAAGGAACCAAAGTTAGTGAAGGAACCAAAGTTAATAAAGGAAGTCAGGTTAGAGAAGGAACCAAAGTTAGTGAAGGAACCAAACTTAGTGAAGGAACCAAAGTTAGTGAAGGAAGTAAAGTTAGTGAAGGAACCAAACTTAGTGAAGGAACCAAAGTTAATAAAGGAAGTAAAGTTAGTGAAGGAACCAAAGTTAGTGAAGGAACCAAAGTTAGTGAAGGAACCAAAGTTAGTGAAGGAACCAAAGTTAGTGAAGGAACCAAAGTTAGCGAAGGAACCAAAGTTAGTGAAGGAACCAAAGTTAGTGAAGGAACCAAAGTTAGTGAAGGAACCAAAGTTAGTGAAGGAACCAAAGTTAGTGAAGGAAGTCAAGTTAGAGAAGGAACCAAAGTTAGTGAAGGAACCAAAGTTAGTGAAGGAAGTCAAGTTAGAGAAGGAACCAAAGTTAGTGAAGGAACCAAAGTTAGTGAAGGAAGTCAGGTTAGAGAAGGAACCAAAGTTAGTGAAGGAACCAAAGTTAGTGAAGGAACCAAAGTTAGTGAAGGAACCAAAGTTAGTGAAGGAAGTAAAGTTAGTGAAGGAACCAAACTTAGTGAAGGAACCAAAGTTAGTGAAGAAACCAAAGTTAGTGAAGGAAGTCAAGTTAGAGAAGGAACCAAAGTTAGTGAAGGAACCAAAGTTATTGAAGGAACCAAAGTTAGTGAAGGAACCAAAGTTAGTGAAGGAACCAAAGTTAATGAAGGAAGTAAAGTTAGTGAAGGAACCAAAGTTAGTGAAGGAACCAAAGTTAGTGAAGGAACCAAAGTTAGTGAAGGAACCAAAGTTAGTGAAGGAACCAAAGTTAGTGAAGGAACCAAAGTTAGTGAAGGAACCAAAGTTAGTGAAGGAACCAAAGTTAGTGAAGGAACCAAAGTTAGTGAAGGAAGTCAAGTTAGTGAAGGAAGGAGTGAAGAACACAGTTACAGTAACACACACTTTGTAACGTAACTTTAAACCACCTTGCTCCCCCCCCCCCGACCCGTCACTCATAAGTGACGCGCGAGGAGGAGGTGAAAGAAGAAGAGGAGGAGAAGCAAGAGGAAGAGGAATATGAGGAGAAGTAGAACGAGGAAAGAAAGGAGAAGGAAGAGGAGAAGATACTGTGGTGAGACTAAGTGTCTCCTGGAGCAGCAATTGTGTCATAGATGAACACGTATTGTAGGTGTGTTATTGAAGGAAGGAGGGAGGGAGAGAACGAGGGAAGGAGGGAGAGAACGAGGGAAGGAGGGAGAGAACGAGGGAAGGAGGGAGAGAAGGAAGGAAATACCTGTAGTATTGTGTGTACCTGAAGGACTCGTAGTGTTGTGTGACACACAGGTTCTGTAGTGTTGTGTTACACACAGGTACTGTAGTGTTGTGTTACACACAGGTACTGCAGTGTTGTGTTACACACAGGTACTGTAGTGTTGTGTTACACACAGGTACTGCAGTGTTGTGTTACACACAGGTACTGTAGTATTGTGTAACACACAGGTTCTGTAGTGTTGTGTTACACACAGGTACTATAGTGTTGTGTTACACACAGGTACTGTAGTGTTGTGTTACACACAGGTACTGTAGTGTTGTGTAACACACAGGTACTGTAGTGTTGTGTTACACACAGGTACTGTAGTGTTGTGTAACACACAGGTACTGTAGTGTTGTTACACACAGGTACTACAGTGTTGTGTTACACACAGGTTCTGTAGTGTTGTGTTACACACAGGTTCTGTAGTGTTGTGTTACACAGGTACTGTAGTGTTGTGTTACAGGTACTGTAGTGTTGTGTTACACACAGGTACTGTAGTGTTGTGTAACACACAGGTACTGTAGTGTTGTGTTACACACAGGTACTGTAGTGTTGTGTTACACACAGGTACTGTAGTGTTGTGTTACACACAGGTACTGTAGTGTTGTGTTACACACAGGTACTGTAGTGTTGTGTTACACACAGGTACTGTAGTGTTGTGTTACACACAGGTAGTGTTGTGTTACACACAGGTACTGTAGTGTTGTGTTACACACAGGTACTGTAGTGTTGTGTTACACACAGGTACTGTAGTGTTGTGTTACACACAGGTAGTGTTGTGTTACACACAGGTACTGTAGTGTTGTGTTACACACAGGTACTGTAGTGTTGTGTAACACACAGGTACTGTAGTGTTGTGTAACACACAGGTACTGTAGTGTTGTGTAACACAGGTACTGTAGTGTTGTGTTACACACAGGTACTGTAGTGTTGTGTAACACAGGTACTGTAGTGTTGTGTTACACACAGGTACTGTAGTGTTGTGTTACACACAGGTACTGTAGTGTTGTGTTACACACAGGTACTGTAGTGTTGTGTTACACACAGGTTCTATAGTGTTGTGTTACACACAGGTACTGTAGTGTTGTGTAACACAGGTACTGTAGTGTTGTGTTACACACAGGTACTGTAGTGTTGTGTTACACACAGGTACTGTAGTGTTGTGTTACACACAGGTACTGTAGTGTTGTGTTACACACAGGTACTGTAGTGTTGTGTTACACACAGGTACTGTAGTGTTGTGTAACACACAGGTGCTGTACTGTTGTGTTACACACAGGTACTGTAGTGTTGTGTTACACACAGGTACTGTAGTGTTGTGTTACAGGTACTGTAGTGTTGTGTAACACAGGTACTGTAGTGTTGTGTTACAGGTACTGTAGTGTTGTGTTACAGGTACTGTAGTGTTGTGTTACACAGGTATTGTAGTGTTGTGTTACACACAGGTACTGTAGTGTTGTGTTACACACAGGTACTGTAGTATTGTGTTACACACAGGTACTGTAGTATTGTGTTACACACAGGTACTGTAGTGTTGTGTTGCACACAGGTACTGTAGTGTTGTGTTGCATACAGGTACTGTAGTGTTGTGTTACACACAGGTACTGTAGTGTTGTGTTACACACAGGTACTGTAGTGTTGTGTTACACACAGGTACTGTAGTGTTGTGTTACACACAGGTTCTATAGTGTTGTGTTACACACAGGTACTGTAGTGTTGTGTAACACAGGTACTGTAGTGTTGTGTTACACACAGGTACTGTAGTGTTGTGTTACACACAGGTACTGTAGTGTTGTGTTACACACAGGTACTGTAGTGTTGTGTTACACACAGGTACTGTAGTGTTGTGTTACACACAGGTACTGTAGTGTTGTGTTACACACAGGTACTGTAGTGTTGTGTAACACACAGGTGCTGTACTGTTGTGTTACACACAGGTACTGTAGTGTTGTGTTACACACAGGTACTGTAGTGTTGTGTTACAGGTACTGTAGTGTTGTGTAACACAGGTACTGTAGTGTTGTGTTACAGGTACTGTAGTGTTGTGTTACAGGTACTGTAGTGTTGTGTTACACAGGTATTGTAGTGTTGTGTTACACACAGGTACTGTAGTGTTGTGTTACACACAGGTACTGTAGTATTGTGTTACACACAGGTACTGTAGTATTGTGTTACACACAGGTACTGTAGTGTTGTGTTGCACACAGGTACTGTAGTGTTGTGTTGCATACAGGTACTGTAGTGTTGTGTTACACACAGGTACTGTAGTGTTGTGTTACACACAGGTACTGTAGTGTTGTGTTACAGGTACTGTAGTGTTGTGTTACAGGTACTGTAGTGTTGTGTAACACAGGTACTGTACTGTTGTGTTGCACACAGGTTCTATAGTGTTGTGTTACACACAGGTACTGTAGTGTTGTGTAACACAGGTACTGTAGTGTTGTGTTACACACAGGTACTGTAGTGTTGTGTTACACACAGGTACTATAGTGTTGTGTTACACACAGGTACTATAGTGTTGTGTTACACACAGGTACTATAGTGTTGTGTTACACACAGGTACTGTAGTGTTGTGTTACACACAGGTACTGTAGTGTTGTGTTACACACAGGTACTGTAGTGTTGTGTTACACGCAGGTACTGTAGTGTTGTGTTACACACAGGTACTGTAGTGTTGTGTTACACGCAGGTACTGTAGTGTTGTGTTACACACAGGTACTATTACCTGGAGTTTACCTGGAGAGAGTTTCGGGGGTCAACGCCCCCGCGGCCCGGTCTGTGACCAGGCCTGCTGGTGGATCAGCGCCTGATCAACCAGGCTGTTGCTGCTGGCTGCACGCAAACCAGCGTACGAGCCACAGCCCGGCTGATCAGGAACTGACTAGCCGGGCTGTGTTACACACAGGTACTGTAGTGTTATGTTACACACAGGTACTGTAGTGTTGTGTTACACACAGGTACTATAGTGTTGTGTTACACACAGGTATTATAGTGTTGTGTTACACACAGGTACTATAGTGTTGTGTTACACACAGGTACTGTAGTGTTGTGTTACACACAGGTACTGTAGTGATTTGTTACACACAGGTTCTGTAGTGTTGTGTTACACACAGGTACTGTAGTGATTTGTTACACACAGGTTCTGTAGTGTTGTGTTACACACAGGTAGTGTTGTGTTACAGGTACTGTAGTGTTGTGTTACACAGGTATTGTAGTGTTGTGTTACACACAGGTTCTGCAGTGTTGTGTTACACACAGGTACTGTAGTGTTGTGTTACACACAGGTACTGTAGTGATTTGTTACACACAGGTACTGCAGTGTTGTGTTACAGAATATAACATTCTAGCAGGTACCAGAGTTGTTTACACACAGGTTCTGCAGTGTTGTGTTACACACAGGTACTGTAGTGATTTGTTACACACAGGTACTGTAGTGTTGTGTTACACACAGGTACTGTAGTGATTTGTTACACACAGGTACTGCAGTGTTGTGTTACACACAGGTACTGTAGTGATTTGTTACACACAGGTTCTGCAGTGTTGTGTTACACACAGGTACTGTAGTGATTTGTTACACACAGGTACTGCAGTGTTGTGTTACAGAATATAACATTCCAGCAGGTATCAGAGTTGTTTACACACAGGTACTGTAGTGTTGTGTTACAGGTACTGTAGTGTTGTGTTACACACAGGTACTGTAGTGTTGTGTTACAGAATATAACATTCTAGCAGGTACCAGAGTTGTTTACACACAGGTTCTGCAGTGTTGTGTTACACACAGGTACTGTAGTGATTTGTTACACACAGGTACTGTAGTGTTGTGTTACACACAGGTACTGTAGTGATTTGTTACACACAGGTACTGCAGTGTTGTGTTACACACAGGTACTGTAGTGATTTGTTACACACAGGTTCTGCAGTGTTGTGTTACACACAGGTACTGTAGTGATTTGTTACACACAGGTACTGCAGTGTTGTGTTACAGAATATAACATTCCAGCAGGTACAAGAGTTGTTTACACACAGGTACTGTAGTGTTGTGTTACAGGTACTGTAGTGTTGTGTTACACACAGGTACTGTAGTGTTGTGTTACAGAATATAACATTCCAGCAGGTACCAGAGTTGTTTACACACAGGTACTGTAGTGTTGTGTTACACACAGGTACTGTAGTGATTTGTTACACACAGGTTCTGTAGTGTTGTGTTACAGAATATAACATTCCAGCAGGTACCAGAGTTGTTTACACACAGGTACCTGTTTTCACAACTAGGTGGGCAGGGGCAGCATGTGTGTTAGGAAACTGGTCCAGACGCTTCTCCTCACCAGGAATTCAAACCCAGGACCTTGCGATTGTGGATCGAATGTTCTCACCAGAGAGCTACGCGGCGCCCCTTCCACCTAGGGAGGGAAGGAAGGAGATGGAGGGAGAGAGGGTTGGTGATGATGGAAGGAAATGGAATGGTTATGAGGGATGGAAAATATTGAAGGGGGGGGGGAGAGAGGTAATATGGAAGGAGAGTAGAAGAGGAGGAACCAAATAGCCACAGATAGAAAAATTGTGAGTTTGGTAGCTAGGAAAATGGAGAAGATAGAAAAGGAGAAAAATGGGAATATGGAAAGTAATGAACGAATGAGTGAGGGAAGTATAAGATATAGGAGTGAGGGAGGGAGGGAGGGTAGCAGGAAGGGAGGGTAGCAGGGAGGGAGGGATGTAGAATACAGATCAATACAGTGGCACTGGCGTCATCAAGCCTCAGGCTGTTGTTTACACCAGCTGTTGTCTGCACCAGCTGGCACCTGTCTACAGCTACAGCTGGCACGTGTGTACCAGCTGGCACTGTTGTATGTACCACTTGACACTTGTCTTCACTAACTGGCACTTTTGTCTTCACAGCTAATATTATTGTCTGCATCATCTGGCACTGTTGTCTACATCAGGGTTCTGCACTACCCACAATGGTTTATCGCACAAGGTCATTCTACTGCTAAACACATGATAAAGCTGAGCTTCCCACCTGTAAACACTTAAGTGAATGTTACCTTACATTAAGAAGGTGAAATATATCAGAAACCTGTATGGTTGCTACCACAACTACTACCACAACTACTACCACAACTACTACCACAACTTCTACTACCACAACTTCTACTACCACAACTTCTACTACCACAACTTCTACTACCACAACTACAACTACCACAACTACAACTACCACTACTACAACTACTACAACTACCACAACTACAACTACTACAACTACCACAACTACAACTACCAGTACTACAACTATCACTACTACAACTACCACTACTACAACTACCACTACTACAATTACTACAACTACCACTACTACAACTACCACTACTACAACTACCACTACTACAACTACCACTACTACAACTACCACTACTACAACTACCACAACTACCACTACTACAACTACCACTACTACAACTACCACTACTACAACTACCACAACTACAACACATTTGTTCCCCATCCTCTGCTTCTTACCATATTGTCTTCCGACCTTCTCTTCTCTTCTCACCCCAGTTGTGACTTGACAATATTCCAGGAAGGACCAAAACTTCGTCTTAAAGTTCCTCTCTAATGCGAGTTTCAACCAAAGCATTATAACAGTTTTCCTTGTTATTCTCCACTTTCGTCGATGAATATGTATTAATGCCCACGCATTCATCACAGCCTGGTTGATCAAGGACCCCAATGGAAATAAGTCACTCTGTCAGACTTTTTTGGGTTATCCCAGGTTCTCTACACATATGCTGCTATGTATGATAATTCTATGTAACTGTGTTTGTGTATACCTGAATAAACTTACTTACTAAGTACTTGGGCTAGCTAGGAATCCAGATTCCTCTTGCAATGTTCACCTGTTCCAGTAATATTTCTGTCTCTTGGTTGCAGATATTGCAAGTAAATGTGCACACTCACTGCTTGCAAGAGTGATGTGATCACAGAATGCAAGCTCTAACCTCCTTCAATCTTTACGGTGAATAACCCATACGGATTTGACGCTTCATATACAGTAAGCTCTCTCATACAGCTCATTACATACCTGGATAGGGTTCCGGGGGTCAGCGCCCCCGCGGCCCGGTCTGTGACCAGGCCTCGTGGGGGATCAGGGCCTGATCAACCAGGCTGTTACTGCTGTTACTTCATCCAAAATTGAATATCACGTGGCAAGATCTTCGTAGCACCTCTATTCAATTTTGAATCTAATTTATCAATCACATTAACTAATTCTACTTCAAATTTTTATTTATTTGCAAAGTTGACAATGTGTGAATCATCGAAATATACAATAATATAACTTCTTAATATATTTTAAATATTTTTAAATATTTGACATAATACTGTCAAGTACAAAGAAACACAATACTGTCACGTACAAATAAACACAATACTGTCACGTACAAATAAACACAATACTGTCACGTACAAATAAACACAATACTGTCACGTACAAATAAACACAATACTGTCACGTACAAATAAACACAATACTGTCACGTACAAAGAAACACAATACTGTCACGTACAAATAAACACAATACTGTCACGTACAAATAAACACAATACTGTCACGTACAAATAAACACAATACTGTCACGTACAAATAAACACAATACTGTCACGTACAAAGAAACACAATACTGTCACGTACAAATAAACACAATACTGTCACGTACAAATAAACACAATACTGTCACGTACAAATAAACACAATACTGTCACGTACAAAGAAACACAATACTGTCACGTACAAATAAACACAATACTGTCACGTACAAAGACACACAATACTGTCACGTACAAAGACACAATACTGTCACGTACAAAGAAACACAATACTGTCACGTACAAAGAAACACAATACTGTCACGTACAAAGAAACACAATACTGTCACGTACAAAGACACACAATACTGTCACGTACAAAGACACACAATACTGTCACGTACAAAGACACACAATACTGTCACGTACAAAGACACACAATACTGTCACGTACAAAGAAACACAATACTGTCACGTACAAAGAAACACAATACTGTCACGTACAAAGAAACACAATACTGTCACGTACAAAGAAACACAATACTGTCACGTACAAAGACACACAATACTGTCACGTACAAAGAAACACAATACTGTCACGTACAAAGAAACACAATACTGTCACGTACAAAGAAACACAATACTGTCACGTACAAAGACACACAATACTGTCACGTACAAAGACACACAATACTGTCACGTACAAAGAAACACAATACTGTCACGTACAAAGAAACACAATACTGTCACGTACAAAGAAACACAATACTGTCACGTACAAAGACACACAATACTGTCACGTACAAAGACACACAATACTGTCACGTACAAATAAACACAATACTGTCACGTACAAAGAAACACAATACTGTCACGTACAAATAAACACAATACTGTCACGTACAAATAAACACAATACTGTCACGTACAAATAAACACAATACTGTCACGTACAAATAAACACAATACTGTCACGTACAAATAAACACAATACTGTCACGTACAAAGAAACACAATACTGTCACGTACAAATAAACACAATACTGTCACGTACAAAGACACACAATACTGTCACGTACAAAGACACACAATACTGTCACGTACAAAGAAACACAATACTGTCACGTACAAAGAAACACAATACTGTCACGTACAAAGAAACACAATACTGTCACGTACAAAGACACACAATACTGTCACGTACAAAGACACACAATACTGTCACGTACAAAGACACACAATACTGTCACGTACAAAGAAACACAATACTGTCACGTACAAAGAAACACAATACTGTCATGTACAAAGAAACACAATACTGTCACGTACAAAGAAACACAATACTGTCACGTACAAAGAAACACAATACTGTCACGTACAAAGAAACACAATACTGTCACGTACAAAGAAACACAATACTGTCAAGTACAAAGAAACACAATACTGTCACGTACAAAGAAACACAATACTGTCACGTACAAAGAAACACAGTACTGTCACGTACAAAGAAACACAATACTGTCAAGTACAAAGAAACACAATACTGTCACGTACAAAGAAACACAATACTGTCAAGTACAAAGAAACACAATACTGTCAAGTACAAAGAAACACAATACTGTCAAGTACAAAGAAACACAATACTGTCACGTACAAAGAAACAATACTGTCAAGTACAAAGAAACACAATACTGTCAAGTACAAAGAAACACAATACTGTCACGTACAAAGAAACACAATACTGTCAAGTACAAAGAAACACAATACTGTCACGTACAAAGAAACACAATACTGTCACGTACAAAGAAACACAATACTGTCAAGTACAAAGAAACACAATACTGTCACGTACAAAGAAACACAATACTGTCACGTACAAAGAAACACAATACTGTCAAGTACAAAGAAACACAATACTGTCACGTACAAAGAAACACAATACTGTCACGTACAAAGAAACACAATACTGTCACGTACAAAGAAACACAATACTGTCACGTACAAATAAACACAATACTGTCACCTTCAAAGAAACACAATACTGTCACGTACAAAGACACACAATACTGTCACGTACAAAGAAACACAATACTGTCACGTACAAAGAAACACAATACTGTCAAGTACAAAGAAACACAATACTGTCACGTACAAAGACACACAATACTGTCACGTACAAAGACACACAATACTGTCACGTACAAATAAACACAATACTGTCACGTACAAAGAAACACAATACTGTCACGTACAAAGAAACACAATACTGTCACGTACAAAGAAACACAATACTGTCACGTACAAAGAAACACAATACTGTCACGTACAAAGAAACATAATACTGTCAAGTACAAAGAAACACAATACTGTCACGTACAAAGAAACACAATACTGTCACGTACAAAGAAACACAATACTGTCACGTACAAAGAAACACAATACTGTCACGTACAAAGAAACACAATACTCTCACGTACAAAGAAACACAATACTGTCACGTACAAAGAAACACAATACTGTCACGTACAAAGAAACACAATACTGTCAAGTACAAAGAAACACAATACTGTCACGTACAAAGAAACACAATACTGTCACGTACAAAGAAACACAATACTGTCACGTACAAAGAAACACAATACTGTCACGTACAAAGAAACACACTAAGTTAACACTAGACACAGGTTATGTGGTGGTAATTTTGAAGTGTTCATTGTTTTACATTTTTACAAGTTCACAATGTGTTACCTGGAGGTTATTCCGGGGATCAACGCCCCCGCGGCCCGGTCCATGACCAGGCCTCAGTGGAGGAGTTTTATGAGGGAGTTTACTCTAAATATAATAATTTATTTGTGTATTTTACTCTAAACTCTCTGATAGAGTCTTCCATAGAGTGGGATCTTTGTAAATGCGATTGAGAGAGTGTAGCCATGACTGAAGAGCTTGTACTGTGAACTCTGTACTTGTGTGTGTGACAGGTGGAGAGGTGGCTGAGGAATGCTCTGAGGGAGAGCTGAGCTTCTCGTGTGAAGCTCCTGGCGAGGAGGTGATCATCAGGGAAGCTTGGCTCTACGGCTCCAGTGTCATGACCAAGGTTGACCTAGGACTCGGGGAGAAGTGCCACGTGCCAGAGTACAACCTCCAGTACAAGAAGGGATCCCTCCTCCAGTACATCAACAAACAGTGAGTATCTTTTTCATGGGCTCTTTTTGAATACAACGGCAGTGTTAGTATACCTCGGGTATTTACGGTTTACAATAGATTAACTAAATAAATTAATGGAAATAGTGGGGTGTAAGGGTCTGCCAGCATCGACCTCCAAATTACGGTAATATTCCTTTATTAAGTTCTAGTTAAGTTGAAGAAACACACGAGTATACGACTGTAAATTGCTGTCACACGAGTGCCATTAAAGGAAAGACTACAGGGACAGTGCCAAAACACTACTACATATTGGATATACATAATTAAATGTATACAGAGCAAAATGGCACAATACCGTGACTGGAACAATACACAAATAACCCGCTCATAGGAGAGAGAAACTTGTGACGATGTTTCGGTCCGACTTGGACCATTTACAAGTGACTTGTAAATGGTCCATCGGATGAAACGTCGTCATAAGCTTTATTTTCCTATGTGCGGGTTATTTGTGTATTAATACCGACAAGTGAATGAATCAGACACTTGCCTAACATCTCGACCCGGTCTCTGTCCAACATCAAACAGGATATTCTCAGCCTTGAACACCTGGGTGTATTTATTTGACGGACGTTTCGCCCCATCACAGGGATCTTCATCAAATATAATACAGAAACGTGAGAAATGAGACTCGTGGAGTGTAACCAGTGAGGTGGAAGCAGTGGATCGATGAAGCAGTAACGGCGGTGGTCACGTCAGTGTGGGTGAGGTGCTGCTGGTGATGCTGATTTAAGTCTGATGTTCAGCCATTCACTCCCTTGCTCTGTGTAATGTTATAAATACACACAACTTAAGTACATGCCTGGTTTAGCAAGGGCACCGTGACCTTGTAGAGTACCGTGGCTTGTAAAACACCGTGACCTTGTAGAGCACCGTGGCCTTGGACCCCAGCTTTCGTGGGGTCATTCAAACTCCCCCATTGACGAGGCCACAAAACCGAGGATAAATCACCTTCCTCCTCATTAATACCAGATGGGAGGTCAAGTCTGTCTCCATATCAGTAATGTAGGAAAACGGGCATTATGACAAACCTGGTTGCACCTTTCTTGTCTCAGGAACACGCCTACGATAGGTAAGCACGTAAACAGATCAAAAACCGGCAACATCAGCAGCAAAATTTTAGGGCTCGTAAGGCATAAGCCTTCGTAGCCCTTAAAAAGCAACAAGAACAAATTACGGCTCGTACCGTGGTGGCCCTTAATCCCAACCAACAAATTTAGGCTTTTTTTTTTTAATTATTTTTTTATATAAGCTAGTAAGTGATCAATAAATGTAATGTATATAAATGAGAATACATACTCTATTATGAAGTTGGGTTAAGGGAATCAGTGAGGAATGGAGCAAGTGTGGAGAGATGAGGGTTCACGGTGGCTCGCGTCAAGAGGTCCCCGGGTTCACAATGGCGCAGGTGGGCCGTGAACGCTGTTGCCCTTCAATGGCTCCATTATCCCCCGCTCCCACACCAAAAACGATTATCCCAGTTTGTCGGTTTATGTCACACCCTTCCAGTGCCCCGCGACCATCACTGCAGACGAAGTAATCTGACCATTTCTCCTCCCCCCCTCTAATTCCCCTGTGTTGGTTTAGACACGGGTACCACGTCCTGGGTTCGCCGGGTTCGGAGCCGCTCGTTAATCAGCCGTGATGGCGCTCTTGACATTGTCCTCACCCAGCTGACATATATATACGTCTGGCGTTTATGGCAGGACGCAGCTTGGGCAGGAACAAGCAGAACGACATTTCGCACGATGTAAAGCTTAATAAAGCTCTACCCTGAGCGAAACGTGTCTATAAAAGCTGTATTGCACTACACAATAACCCGCACATAGAAGAAATCAAACCATACCCCGGCTGGGATTGAACCCGCGGTCAGAGAGTCTCAAAACTCCAGACCGTCGCGTTAGCCACTAGACCAGCTAGCCACAATAAGATTCATCCAACTAGGTATATTTCTACACCATAGGAAGGTTAGCACAGGCACCACTGTGCCTGTGCGGGTTCAATCCCGGCCGGTGTATGGTTTGTTTGCAATCGTGTCATTACGATTTCGTGAGTCATAGAAGAAATTTATGACAACGTTTCGGTCACACACTGAAGTGGTTAATGGTCCTATTCGGACCGAGACGTCGTCTTAAGTTTCTGTCTCCTATGTCCGAGTTATTTGTGTATTGTTCCAGTCACGGTATTGTGCCTTTGTACCTGGAGTTTACCTGGAGAGAGTTTCCGGGGTCAACGCCCCCGCAGCCCGATCTGAGACCAGGCCTCATGGTGGATCAGGGCCTGATCAACCAGGCTGTTACTGCTGACCGCACGCAAGCTGCACATTATTATTGTCAGTACATAACCGACTTATCTTAGATATTTGGTATTTACAGTAACAGGATATTAATATTTTTTGGAGGGGATGGGGAAATGAGATTCGCCCCCCCCCTCCGTCCCTCGCTGAGAACTTCAGAATATTGTACAATTAAAACTTCGTATTCAATTAAGGAATGGAATTAAATTTTGGGGTAATTGGATTTTTAGAACAGAGAGAGAGAGAGAGAGAGAGAGAGAGAGGAGAAATGGCAGTGACTCAGGGGGTAAAACGAGGGGTCCCGGTAAGCAGGTCAGCCGAGATGGAGTGGTCTTTGTTATGGGAAGACCGACTCTGCCACTACGTCAAGATAGTTGTTTTATTCAATATTGTATGAGTTACGTTGGTGGGAGACGCCCAGTCTGCTGCTGAACTATGGTTCCACTGGCTACATCTGCGAAGGTTTCCTGCTTAGCACACCTGGAGTTGCTGTTACTTGGGTGGTAAGGATACCTTGGTACAGGAAGATCACCGATAGTGGTGGTGGTGATTGTGTTATAGAAGAAACAGTAGTGGTGGTTATTGTGGTATAGGAAGATCAGTGGTGGTGGTTATCGTGGTATAGGAATATAAGTGGTGGTGGTTATCGTGGTATAGGAGAAGCAGTGGTGGTGGTTATCGTGGTATAGGAGAAGCAGTGGTGGTGGTTATCGTGGTATAGGAGAAGCAGTGGTGGTGGTTATCGTGGTATAGAAGAAGCAGTGGTGGTGGTTATCGTGGTATAGAAGCAGTGGTGGTGGTTATTGTGGTATAGAAGAAGCAGTGGTGGTGGTTATTGTGGTATAGAAGAAGCAGTGGTGGTGGTTATTGTGGTATAGAAGAAGCAGTGGTGGTGGTTATCGTGGTATAGAAGAAGCAGTGGTGGTGGTTATCGTGGTATAGAAGAAGCAGTGGTGGTGGTTATTGTGGTATAGAAGAAGCAGTGGTGGTGGTTATTGTGGTGACATGAAAACAACTGAATGCAAAGTGGAGGACCACCGACCGTGCCCCGTACCCCAGCCCTGAAAGAGTAGTAGTCCAGGCGTGCCCCCCCCCCATACTCCTGTAAGATAAGGGGAATAATGACCACCAAGCCTTGCAGTTCCAGGTAGGGAGGTGGGGAGGGTAAGAAGAAAATAGCTTTGGAGAGGTGAATATAGAAATATTACCTTTCTAGATATATTGGTCAGTGGACAATATAACACAAGATATATAATCTTATGTTATTGTTTATTATACCCTTCAAGGTCTTGCTCAAGTACTCCGATGATAATAATAATAATAATAATAATAATAATAGCGATAATAATAACAGCGATAATAATAGCAGTAATAATAATGATAACAATAATATAATAATAATAATAATGATAACAGCAATAATAATAATTACAGCAATAATAATAATAATGGTAATATAAAAATAGTGCTGCTACTACTAATAATAATAATAATTGTTGTAATTCAGATAATGAGTGTATGTGTAGCTTTAAATACTCTTCCAGTTTTTGTTCACTTTGGAGAATAATTCATTGTTCATCTCTCAAGGTTGAACCTTTGTACCAGTGTCTGGACACGCTAACATTATTATTATTATTATTGTTATTATTATTATTACTGGTATTATTATTATTGGTGTTTTATTTTTATTTTATTATTATTATTATTATTATTATTATTAATTATTATTAATTATTATTAACAGTAATTAGGACGATTATGCTGATTGACCTTTTTTGGGGTCAGTCATCATAATCTTGCGGCAAGATTTGTCATTTCTAAATACGTTTGTCAGGCATGACTTGCTATCTTGAAATCGTTCGTGTGGTAGGCTGGTATCCCTTAATTCGCATATCCGTTTGTGAGTAGTTTTGTATACCTAAATCCGTTCATGAATTAGGTTGTATCCCTAACTAAATCTTTCGTAAATAGGTTGGTATCCGGCTAAATCCGTTCGCGAGGCAGAATTTGTCATCGCTTAATCCTGTTTTTATTTATTATTATTATTGGTAAGTAATTGCCGTTGATGAATGCGGCGCGCCACTCTTGCAGTTATTCATCATGATCTATTGACAACACTTGAATAATGATGACAGGAACTCCAGTGCTTGAGTGCAGAAATTAGTGTCAAACTTGCGTGAAGGAGTCGGGAGCAGGATGGTGCAGCCAGCCTCTCCCTCATCTTCTCCATCACCTCCCTCCCTCCCTCCAGCCTTCCATCACCCTCCTAACTCCGTTATTTATAAGTAAGTTTATTTAGGCACAGTTACATATACGTATAAGTATCATACATAGTAACATATGTGTAAGTTACCTAAAATAACTCCAAAAAAGTCAGAGTTATTTAATTCCCTTGGGGTCATTATCTCATCGTGGTGTCAAGGCTCGTCTGCTCGAGGGGATTGTCATTGTATTCGTGGGGAAGCGCTAAACCTGTAGTGTTTAGATTGTGCTGTCGAAGTGGCTACTTAATTGTGCACCCCATATCCATCCTATGGACGGTAGCCCAAGAGCATATGGATACACAAAAGGCCTAGGAACTAGGCCTAAAAAGAGTTTACAGCAGTACATCTGGATTTATATCTACAGTTCATATCTGTTACAAGCAAATTTATGAAATTTGCTTAATATGTCTGGTATCTTATTTTCATTAATAAGATATCGTGACATATCGCATACGTTATTACACTGTATATCTATATTCCTCGATAAGTGGATAATTAAGCAGTGTTCAAGACAGTGACCATAGGGCTGGTCACGTACTTTCCATTTGGTTTGATCATCTGTGTGTCTGCCAGAAGTACTGTAACCAAGCTTAAGTCTGGCCACTACAGCATCAGTCTGTTAAACATTGCAAGTTGCTAAATAACCGCACTTATCTACGTTTATGTTAATTTAGTTATAGATGTACTCAGGCTTGTCTCCTAATATTATTCCTAATGCTAGATAGACACACCAAGGTTATATTCTGAATTTTCCTTCAGGGTACTTTATTTGGCTAATGTATCAACTTTAACATGAATGAGTAATGCGGTGTGTGATGGAATCCATAAGAATTGTACATTAATTCCTTTCTCACTAGTCACTAGTAATCATAGAGTCAAGCTCAGTGTCATAAGTTAATTTTAACTCCATTAGGATAGCAAACAATTCAGTTTCCAGTGGCTGGGCACTATTTATCGGCTCCAATTTTTCACTCTTCCGATATTCTATGATTTTAAAGAGAAACCAGGCACTGACTCAGGTGGAGATGTAAGTATTCTGCTCTGGTGGGGTTTAGGCAAGAGGGGCCCACCTAACCTAGTTAGGAAATTATTGTTTCCTTTTTATTTTAAAGAGGAACTCCTGTTGCCTTTACTTTATTCGCCCAGCTTTGGAAGATATTTCTTATCCGGACACAGGGTGTTCGATACGGCGTAAGCTGTCGTTACCCCTTAAACTCCTAACAAAAAGAATCAGAAGTTCAAGACACTGGAATCTAATTAGGACTGCTGGCCTTAGTGGACTGCACACTTCTCGCTCTAGCCCTGCAGAGTATCTGTGACAAATTTTCCTTGTTTTCTTCCTGGACGCTCGTCCTCATCATAAACAGCTCGCTGGGCAATTGATCGTGGCATCATACATCAACTCCTCTTTCCGCTCTGGGGATTTCTACGGCCTGGCAAAGCTGATTGCTGGCTCAGACGGGGGAGTAACGTGGGCATTTGGCTCAACTTGGATTTAAACGAGGTTCACCTAATCTAATTGGGTGCAACTGTTACCGTTTCTGTTTCCGGAGGAAAATGATTTCTTTTCCAATTCCCGCCCGGATATGGGCAATATATTTGTCCCAGTATCTGGAAGCAGAGCTCAGTACGGCGTAAACTTTAATGGCCCTTTAGTCCCTAACAACAACATAAGGGTCATGCAGCACCTGGGGGACTCAGGTGATGCTGGCGGAGTGCAGACGTTCTAACTCAGGAAGTGAGATGTTTGCCTCTGCTGGCGTTTAGGCCTGGGGTCCACCTGACCTTCAGTTCAGTGTTGTTTGTTGTTTAATTCATGTTAAGCGCTAAACCTATGTGGATCATTCAGCGCAAGACTTGGTGAAGGCTTGATCCTCCGTCTGCTGAGCGCGAGACGGACGCTCTTTCTGTTTGTACTCACCTTTATCACTTCAATTCAGTTAAATTCAATTCTTTATTACAAAATTACTGTACATGCAAAACGGCCCGTAGGATGCACAGCATAAGTTTATTTAGGTACAGGTGCATATAATTGTCATACATGGTAACATTTGTAAATTACCTAGAATTACCCATAAAAAGGCCAAGAGTGACTTATTTCCATTGGGTCCTTGGCATTTCGTGCTAAGGACTTAGCTGGCCTTGGCGGAGTGTGGAAGTCTCGTTCTATACTTGCCTTCAGTATCAGTGACGAATTTGCTTTGTTTTACCCTCTCTCTCTCTTCATTCCGGGACATTTGTCTTCATGCTCTCTTGGCAGTTGATCGGGACGTCGTACATCTGCTCATAGGCTTAGTGAAAGCCTGCTGTTGTCTCAGGTATCCCTCAAGGGAGGTTCCTTTATGATGATGAGGGGCTCTTAATCTATGGGATTAGTCCTGTGCTAAACCTACAGGTTTAATGGTCCCCATGAATGCAATAATTCCGATGCAAATGGGGTGTATGGGCTCTCCCTGGATTTAGGTAAAAGTGTCAGCATGGCATAATTTGGAACTGATTGTTCCCGTTTCTCTTTCCTGTGAAAACTTCATTTCCTTTATAATTCCCGACCAGATATGGGCAACGTGTGTCCCCTGTACAGGAGACAAGCAGGCTCAATGGTCTTTAATAACCACCAACAACAATATAGTACAGCACCTGGGAAGACCGTCAGGAGATCCTGGCCCGTACCTGTGCCTTCTTGCTGGCTTCAGCGCATTGTGAGCATATACACACTGCCATTAGTCATCTTCCATTTTGGTGGAGGTTTCTTTCCGGGCACTAAACGACAAGGCTTAATACGGCGTACGCTGTCAGTAGCCCTGTAAATCACAACAGCAAACACCACCTGGAAGACTTTAGAAACTAGTGGCCTTTAACATCCTCAATGCCAAAACATTCAGGGCCTGCTTTGGAGTGCAAATATAAGACTTCTGCGTCAGCCTTCGTCGGGTGTGGACGTCTCTCTCTCGCCTGAGTATCTGTGATAAATTTTCCCCTTTCTCTCTGGGCATGTCCTCATCTATTTTACCCGCCGGGCACTCTACAGGAATGGCACCTGTTCATCAGCTTACTTTAGCCAGCTCCATTTTTTCCGCTCTGCGCATAATTCTTTAACGGTCTTTGGTGGGAAGCCGGTTTCTGTACTGAGATAGAGGTGTAGGCGTCCCTCTCTGCTTGGCAAGGGGGTCCACCGGATCTGACCGGAAACTTTTAAAGTTTCTATCTCTATTTACAGAGGAATTTGTGTTCCTTTTCTTTCATCGCCCAGGTTTGGGCAACAAATCTGTGCGAGAAGTCGGGCTCAGTATGGCTTATGCTGTCAGTGGCCCTGATAAACCCAACAAAGAAAGTGCAAATATAAGAGGATGAGTACGTTTATTCAGACATACACAAATACAGTTACATAGATTATCATACATAGCAGCATATGTATAAAGTACCTGGGATAACCCAATAAAGTCACTGACTTATTTTCATTATTGAAGGAACACTGCAGCAGCACCAGGCCCATGCTAGGCAGGTTCATGTGCCTAACTTATATTTAAAGCTACCCAAAGTTTTCGCCTCAGTAACGCTACTTTGGAGTCTGTTCCACTCTAAAACTATTGCCAAACAAGTATTTCTTTATTATTATAACAGCTGTATGGCCCCTTTGGGTTTAGCGCTTAGTTTTAATAATATTAATATTATTATTATTATTATTATTATCAAAACTTTATAACTTTCTTTAAATTTTAATTTCTCCGAGTTAAATCTATTACTGTGAATCCTGTCTCAGATATTGTGAGAAAATATGCCAAGCCCATGATGACACTCTTCAGGTCACTTGTTCTATCTAGGCTGGAATATTGCTGCACACTAACAGCACCTTTCAAGGCAGGTGAAATTGCTGACCTAGAAAATGTACAGAGAACTTTCACGGCGCGCATAACGGAGATAAAACACCTCAATTACTGGGAGCGCTTGAGGTTTCTAAACCTGTATTCCCTGGAACGCAGGAGGGAGAGATACATGATTATATACACCTGGAAAATCCTAGAGGGACTACTACCGAACTTGCACACGAAAATCACTCACTACGAAAGCAAAAGACTTGGCAGACGATGCACCATCCCCCCAATGAAAAGCAGGGGTGTCACTAGCACGTTAAGAGACCATACAATAAGTGTCAGGGGCCCGAGACTGTTCAACTGCCTCCCAGCACACACAAGGGGGATTACCAACAGACCCCTGGCAGTCTTCAAGCTGGCACTGGACAAGCACCTAAAGTCAGTTCCTGATCAGCCGGGCTGTGGCTCGTACGTTGGTTTGCGTGCAGCCAGCAGTAACAGCCTGGTTGATCAGGCTCTGATCCACCAGGAGGCCTGGTCACAGACCGGGCCGCGGGGGCGTTGACCCCCGGATCTCTCTCCAGGTAAACTCCAGGTAAATTTTACAGGTAATGTCCTTAATTAACATTTCAGCCCCATAATTGTGAAGAAACTCTGGTACATTAGTTACTAAGATTGATGTAGGTCAGAGTCAAGTGGGACTTAAGGTCACCTGGTCACAATGAAGTCCCACCTTCGTCACCACCTTAGGTCATCACGTCTCACACGTCTGGACCGTAAATTATTATTACAATATATAGTTGAAATTATTTGATAAATTATTCCAATAACACTGACAAATTATGTACTCGCCTAGTTGTGGTTGCAGGGGTCGAGTCACAGCTTCTGACAAATTATGTGTGGACTGTATATTGACAAGAGTAATTTGCTTGGGTAATTTTATATAAATATAAATCAGTTACATGATGAGAAAATTATAAAGGACATTTCAATATTACTCAACAAATTAAGATTTTGGTGTTATATCCTAATGCCTCCCTATCGGTAGGCAGTTCATTGAACATTAAAATGGTATAAAATACCGACAGGTTGTTAGGTAAGACACATATGCAACAGTTAGGTATCTTTATTATGAAACAATATTGTTTCATACTATGGAACAATGCTCTTCTCCAGACTGAGGGACTGACCACCTCAAAACTTTAAGGGTGATGGACTGATTACATCGTCTTCAAGTATCTTCTGCTTCTATCAACTTTTCTGTATTTGACTGAAGAAGCCTACTGTGTAGGCGAAACGTTTCATAATAAAGATACCTAACTGTTGCATATGTGTCTTACCTAACAACAGGCAGTTCATATTGGTCAATATAAATTAACACACCTGTAGTGAAAATTAATACACTGGGAGGCGTACATTACATGTGGTGTGAACTTCATCAATTTCTGACGATAACCACTTCTATTACTCCTTAGTTAATTTCACTTGAAGATTCAGCCGATTTCCAAATTCCTTGAGAGAGCCGACGTTACCTCCCAGGACAGCCACACGAGCGGTAATCGCTCGGATTCAGTTTTCCTTTTGTAACCTTTCGCCTTGGATCAAAAAAAAAAAAGTGCTGAGACGATCAGCAGTCAGCCTAAGCAACTATAGGCCTGTTAGTATACTCAGTATAATATCCAAAATTCTAGAGAGAGCGGTGTACTGTCAAGTAGTTAAGTACCTTAATGACAACAACATTCACCATAGCTATCAATCAGGCTTTAGATCTTACTCAGCCGACACCTCCCTAATTAATCTGATGGATTACATGAGAACTGAAATGTCAAAGGGGAACCTCATAGGTATGGTAACCTTAGACTTGCAAAAGGCCTTCGATACTGTCAACCACAATATATTATGTAAGAAACTTCAAGCTATCGGTATAGGTTCTGTAGACTGGTTTAAGTCCTACCTTAGCAACAGGAGACAAATTGTCAAAATCAACAAAACGGAATCAGAACCCCTGCCGATAGCATGTGGAGTTCCCCAAGGTAGTATTCTGGGTCTCTTATTATTCCTATGCAATGTTAACGATATGCCTATCAGTGTCAAGTGCAAACTTCTACTGTATGCAGATGACAGTGCCCTGTTAGTGTCAGGTAAAGACCCACAAGATATAGCTAATGTATTAACACTGGAACTGGAGTCCTGCAGCAAATGGTTAGTAGACAAACTATCATTACACCTAGGGAAAACTGGAGCCATTCTCTTTGGCATGAAACATAAACTGAGAAGGTTTAATAATTTTAATGTCCAGTGTAATGGGGAGCCCATCGCTTCAGTTTCCTTAGTAAAATATCTGGGAATCCCCTTTGACCCATGCATGTCAGGAGAATTGATAGGGAACAGTGTAGTAAAGAAAGCGAATGCCAGACTGAAATTCCTTTATAGACAACAAACACAGTGTCTATCTACTGAGGCTCGTAGGATCCTATGTCTAGCCCTTATATAGTGTCATATTGACTACGCTTACTTTTCATGGTACTCTGCCTTGACAAAAAAAAACTGAAAGATAGACTGCAGATCACCCAGAACAAAATCGTAAGATTCATTCTGGACCTGGGACCAAGAGAACATGTAGGCCAGGATGAATTACAGCATTTGGATATGCTGAATGTTGAAGACAGAGTAAAACAACTGAAGCTAAATCATGTTTATAAAATTGCTCACAAACAGTGTCCAGAATATCTTGCTGTCAATTTTGTCAAGGTTGGGAACCAAAGCAATCATAGTACTAGGGGGAGAGAACACAACTTTGTAGTACCCACAGTCAGTGGCCAGGCTTCAAACACCTTTTATTGTACAGCAATAAAGGAATGGAACAGACTGCCCGCACATGTCAAAGCCAGTCATAGCATGAACCAGTTCAAGAAGAGTGCCGAAAGTGTCTGATGAATGTAGCTACAGAAAGGGAGGGGAATGATTTTCTATTTTTTTTTTAGCTAACACACGTGTGATTTTACCTTAATCCTAGTAATGACCCTCATATTGTAGATAATCTTAATGACCCTTGTATAGTAGATAGTCTTAATAGTATGATAATAAGATTTTATCTCCATTATAGAATAATAAGATATTATCACCTTTATATTATAATAATAAGGTAAAAGGACCCCAATGGAAATAAGTCACTCTGTCTGACTTTTTTGGGTTATCCCAGGTACTTTACACATATGCTACTATGTATGATAATCTATGTGTAACTGTATTTGTGTATACCTGAATAAACTTACACGTCTCACCAACACTGCCCTCTGGCTCTGCCAGCTACACAACTCCCCTACTCTGTTAAGTTGGAATCACTCACTCGCTTCCTCACAAGTAGTTTGGTAGTTTCTGACTACCGTTAATACTTCGTATTTACATTACATTAATCTGTATAATCCTCCGGGTTTAGCGCTTCCCCTTGATTATAATAATAATAATAATAATACATTACATTATATTAACACTTCACATACATATTACTAATTATAGGAAAATTATAGCAACTTTATCACAGATATTTTCCTGTCTTAGGTATTTTCCTGTGGTAGATATTTTCCTGTGTTAGATATTTTCTTGTGTTAGATATTTTCCTGTCTTAAATATATTCCTGTTTTATATATCTGGGGTCCACCTGACATGTAGTGAGGTTTGGTAAGTGCAGTCATCGGGAGGAGAAACCTCTTGAGTACACTCCATGTATCCTAAAGAAGAAGAGAGAAAGAAGGTTTGGTCCAAAACAGGAGGGTTGAGGCTCTGATTCCTTAAGAAGATGCATGAAAGCACTTTCCTTAAAGGGAATATTAATTTTATTCATATAGAAGTGTGGCACTCGTAGTGGACATACAGTGCCTGTGTAGTGGGTGGCAATTATGTTCGATCTGAGAAAGTGAATGGTAGCACCAACTTTAAAGAGTGAGAGCCATTTAGTTTTTCAAGGCCATCCCCCTCATTTCTCACCTACTTTGAAGAGAAGGGGTTAAGGTATAACTTGGTAAAGTTATTAAGAGTGTGTTTCTTCCTCAGGTGTGGGGGCCAGGCTGAGTGTAAGTTCAGTTTGGAGAACCACGTACCATCAGCACTCCAAGTCCAGGACCAGTGGGAGGGAGGTGTACTCTGGGCCGTCTACCATTGTGTTCACAGTCAGTGTCTCCTCCAGTTTCTTCACAGTACAGTAAACTCTCAAAACATTGGACTAATGGTGTGGGGGGCTGGTAATGGCAGTTGTGGCAGATACAAAAGAGGTTATTTAACTGTAATAGTAACAACTAACAGTTTTGTAACCAACAAACTTCATGCAGTTTCAGAATCGACTGATCCTATAGATTTTAATACACTTACTCTCAAAATCCGTTATTTTGAGGCTTTACTGCATTATTGTATTCAAGGGGAATTGCAAAATCTGTAGGTACAGAGCCAAAGAAATTTAAAGTAATATTGATTCAGTACAAGTGGAGGATAGCTCCAGTTCCTTGGATCAAGAGCAATTTACCAGCATCAAGGTACCCCTCCACCCTTGCAGTGCAATCTTTTTACATGGTGCAATTTTCTCCAAATTGCGGTTAGTTAATTTGTGCCCCATGTGACGTTCTTCTAAAGTTTAAAAGTCTGTTTTTCTCGGTTATGTTAGCTTCTTGATCCAAGGAATTGGAGCTGTCCTTTACTTCCTTTATCAAACTTGATTACTTCCCATTCCCCAGATTTAACACTTCCCATTAATGTAAGTACAGTAATAATATTTACTGTGCCTCCCATTCTGCTAGGCATGCTATAGCTCCTGTGGGTTTAGCACTTCTCCCATTAATCTAGTAATAATAATTCTGCCTTTCAAGCAGTTCATCTTGATCAGTGAACATACATGGACGTCGGTGATAGCTAGATGAGTACATATAGGAACCATGTCTGCCTCACTCAGCAGCCAGAGCATCAAGCCTCCACCACGTTTTGCGCTGAATGATTCACATGGGTTTAGCGCTTAACCTACCTGGAGTTTACCTGGAGAGGGTTTCGGGGGTCAACGCTCCCAGGGCTCGGTCTGAGACCAGGCCTCATGGTGGAACAGGGTCTCATCAATCAGGCTGTTACTGCCAGCCGCACGCAAACTGACGTATGAACCACAGCCCAGTTGGTCAGGTACTGACTTTAGGTGCCTGTCCAGTGCCTTCTTGAAGACAGCCAGGGGTCTATTGGTAATCCCCCTTATGTATGCTGGGAGGCAGTTGAACAGTCTTGGGCCCTGGACACTTATTGTGTTATCTCTCAGTGTACTCGTGGAGCCCCTGCTTTTCATCGGGGGAATGTTGCATCGTCTGCCGAGTCTTTTGCTTTCATAGGGAGTGATTTTTGTGTGCAGGTTTGGAACCAATCCCTCCAGGACCTTCCAAGTGTATATTATGTATCTCTCTCGCCTGCATTCCAGGGAATACAGATCAAGGACCTTCAACCGTTCCCAGTTATCTAAGTGCCTTATCGTACTTATGTGTGCTGTGAAAGTTCTTTGTACGTTCTCCAGGTCTGCAATGTCACCAGCCTTGAAGGGGGCCGTTAGTGTACAGCAGTATTCCAGCCTAGAGAGAACAAACGATTTGAAGAGTGTCATCATGGGTTGGGCGTCCCTAATTTCAAAGGTTCTTATTATCCATCCTATCATTTTCCTAGCCGATGAGGTAGATACATTGTTGTGGTCTTAGAAGGCGAGATCCTCTGACATTATCACTCCCAGGTCCTTCACATTTCTTTTTCACCCTATTGTATGGTTAGAATTTGTCGTATACCCTGATACATTTTTAATTTCTTCAAGTTTTCCATATCTGAGTAGTTGAAATTTCACCTCGTTGAACTTCATATTGTTTTGAGTGGCCCATTTGAAGATTTGGTTGATGTTCGCTGGAAGTCTTGCAGTATCTTCAATGGAGGTCACTGCCATCGCAATCCGGGTGTCATCCACAAAGGAAGACATGGAGCTATGTCTTACATCTCTGTCTGTGTCAGAAATGAGGATGAGGAATAGAATGGGAGCAAGCACTGTGCCTTGTGGAACAGAGGTTTTCACCATGGCTGCCTGGGACTTGACTCTGTTTACTAATACTCTTTGTGTTCTATTTGTCAGGAAGTTATGGATCCATCTACCAACTTTTCCTGTTATTCCTTTATCACGCATTTTGTGTGCTATTACACCATGGTCACACTTGTCAAAAGCTTTTGCAAAGTCTGTGTATACTACATCTGTATTTTGTTTATCCTCAACAGTATCCAGGACCTTGTCATAGTGGTCCAGGAGCTGGGACAGGCAGGAGCGACCTGCTCTAACCGCGTGTTGCCCTGGGTTGTGTAATTGATGGGTATCTAGGTGGTTGGCGATCTTGCTTCTTAGAACATTCTCAAAGATTTTTTATATAGGATGTTAGTGCTATTGGCCTGTAGTTCTTTGTAATTGTTTTACTGCCACCTTTGTGGAGTGAGGCTATGTCTGTTGTTTTTAGTGTGTGTGGGATGACCCCCATGTCCATGCTCCCTCTCCATAGAATGCTGAAGGCATGCAATAGGGGCTTCTTGCAATTCTTGATGAACACAGAGTTCCATGAGTCTGGGCCTGGGGCAGAGTGCAGGGGCATGTCATTTATTGCCTTTTCAAAGTCTTGTGGAGTTAGGATACTATCCGACAATTTTGAGATGACCAAATTTTGGGTTTCATTCATAAAGAATTAATTTGGATTGTTGACCCTTAGTCTGGGCAGCGGCTCACTGAACACCAAGTCGTATTGGGACTTTAATATCTCACTCATTTCTTGGCTGTCATCTGTGTATATCCCATCCTGCCTAAGCAGGGGCCCAATACTGGATATTGTTTTTCCCTTAGAGTTGGCATAAGAGAAGTATTTTTTTTTGTTTGTTTCCTTTATGGCTTTTAGTTCTTCCTGAGATTCTTGTCTCCTGTAAGATTCCTTCAGCTTAGGTTCGATATTTGCAATTTCATTGACCAGTGCCTCCCTTCGTATTTTAGATATATTGGCCCCTCTCAGCAGCTCTGTGACTCTTCACCTTCATCTGTGTAGGGAGCGTCTCTCTCTTTCTAGTTTACATCTTCTCTTTCTTTTTCTTAATGGAATGTGTCTTGAGCAGATCTCAAGAACCACAGAGTTCAATTTTTCTAGGCAAATGTTCGGATCCGTGTTGTTTAGGATATCTTCCCAGCTTGTTTCATTTAGGACATGGGTGACTTGATCCCATTGTATGTTTTTGTTATTGAAATTGAATTTTGTAAAGAGACCTTCATGACTGATCACATTTTGCTGGTCAGGAGCCCTATGCATACATATCTGTACCTCTGTTATGTTGTGATCTGAATGTATTGTCTTTGATACATTTATATTATGTATCAATTCGTCATTGTTAGTGAAGATGAGGTCCAGTGTACTGTATTTTCTAGTGGTCACTTCTATGGGGGCTCCATATTATATTCATGGGGGAAATGGTAAACCTGTAGGGGTCATACAGTGTTTGGGAAATGGCAGGTAACTAGGTTTTGTCCAAGGAAGGGGATGGGTACTTCCAGTTCATTGGATCAAGAGTCTTCCACCAGCGTCATGACACTGCTTTTGATGGAAAGAACTTAGTAGCTTAAACCTTCTATGTCTGACTGATTTAAAGAGAATGCTGTGACCAGTTGTGTAGTCTAAAGTCTTCAGTTTGGTAGTTTCACATGTTGGTGGTTCCAAGGGGATTGAAGTCCTCTCATAATCTCTATGAGCCTCTCCAAATAATAATAATAAAAATTATTATTATAATAATTATAATGTAATAAAATACTGTGATTATAATAATCTTTGTTCTAGAGTCCGAGTTTTACCGAGTGTGTGGGAGTGAGGTGTATGCTCAGTCTGGCTGGGTGCAGAGCATTGGATACCCACAGTATTACCTTGGTGAACCAGCAGTGTGCACCATCACTCTTCGTGTGGATGACAAGCAGCGCATTCAGCTAACTATCACTGATCTTAACATCAGGGGTAATTATGGCTTTTGTTCTGTATCCAAATACTGTACATGTACTATACAGAAAAGTATTTCCACGTTCCATTTACATCAAGCCTTTGTGAATGTTTCTATTTTGGAGATATTTTCCTTTGAGATTTATTTAACCTAACTAAACTTAAATAAGAGAAAATTTCGAAAATACTAATACAGCCTCTCCTCACTTTATGACCGAGTTCTGTTCCTAAGACCACGTCAGTAAACAAATTTGTCACTAAGCAAGGAGCATACTATAATGGTAGTGGGTTTGTGTCAACCATCTTTGATATTGTTTTAGTCACCTTTGCAACATTTGTAACATTTTTAGTATATTTTTAAATGTTTATACAGTAGTGTACTGTATATTGTAATAAACAGAATATAGGAAATCAGCTCTAATATACATTATTTAAGTGTGCATACTGATCAGAGCCCGTCGTAAGTCCAAGGTGTCGGTAAAAGAGTACATCGCTAAATGAGGAGAGGTGTACTGTAGGATGTTCAGAAACTGATACACAAACTGGTAGATCAAATCAAATCAAATCAAAGTTTATTCTCTATAAGGATTACAATGCGGGGTTTACAGATTTTGGTTATTGTGTGGTTTACATGTAATAAAATACTAATTACAGAGAGGGCCACTAGAACACCTAGCAAGGCTAGGCATTTTAGGCAAACTTAGATTAATTCTTAACCCTAAATTATTACAAATTGTGGAGTAAGTTGACTAAATACTAAGTGACTAAATACTAGTTTGTGAGTTTAGCAATGTGAATGCTTTTGTTTTGGCACAATACATAGTTTCTATATTGGAGTATCACAGGCAAACTTGTGACTAGTTAGGAATCATTATTTTAAGATTAAGATACATATTTCTGTGCTTATAGTCAAATGGATGAGTGAGTGAGTGTAAGTGTGAACCGCCAGGTGGTTTTTATGTAGTTAGTCGACGGGGTGTATCAGGGAGATAAGATGTTTTCTAACGGTAGTTTTGAAGGTGATGAATGTGTCTGCAGTTCTAGAGTTCTCAGGTAGGGTGTTCCAGATTTTAGGGCCTTTGACATGCATTGAATTTTTGTATAGATGTAGTCGGACACGGGGAATGTTGTAGAGATGTTTGTGTCTGGTGTTATGCTTGTGGGTCCTGTCACAACTATCAAGAAAGCACTTTAGGTCAAGGTTAATATTGGAATTTAAGGTCCTGTATATGTAGATTGGATGTTCTGAACAGGGAGTAAGTTTAGATCTATGAAGAGTGGGGAGGTAATGTATTACAAAAGGATATAGTAAGTGTTTCATCCATTGGAAATTTAAAAAATTTGATAAACTATTGAAGATGGTGACACTGTGAGTATAACACTGCTCTGGTAGCCACAAATAGGTAATTACAGTGTGATGCATGTGAAAAATGAAGTTAGTGACGTTGGCTTGTCCCATAAGATAAGATTTCGTTCGGATTTTTAACCCCGGAGGGCTAGCCACCCAGGATAACCCAAGAAAGTGAGTGCGTCATTGAGGACTGTCTAACTTACTTCCATTGGGGTCCTTAATCTTGTCCCCCAGGATGCGACCCACACCAGTCGACTAACACCCAGGTACCTATTTGCTGCTAGGTGAACAGGACAACAGGTGTAAGGAAACGTGTCGAAATGTTTCCACCCGCCGGGAATTGAACCCGGGCCCTCCGTGTGTGAAGCGGGAGGTTTAGCCACCAGGCCACAGTATATTAAACTACATTATTAGTGCTTAGTTATAATTCAGATATATTAATGTTCTTTAAGAATTATTATGATATTCATGGGGAACACTAGCCTAATAAAAGTTATAGAACCCATCTCCTTGAATTAAAAGTCCTTTAATAGTATAAAGGCCCTTTTCCCTCCCTTGAAGGGTGTTTTGTACAAGGATTGTATGCCTTTATGAACACTGCTCATTCTCCTGAAAACTTTCTTTCTTTCAACACACCAGCCATATCCCACCGAGGCGGGGTGGCCCAAAAGGAAAAACGAAAGTTTCTCCTTTTACATTTAGTAATATATACAGGAGAAGGGGTTACTAGCCCCTTGCTCCTGGCATTTTAGTTGCCACTTACAACACGCATGGCTGACGGAGGAAGAATTCTGTTCCACTTCCCCATGGAGGTAAGAGGAAATAAACAAGAACAAGAACTAGTAAGCAAATAGGAGAAAACCCAGAGGTGTATATATATGCTTGTACATGTAAGTGTAGTGTGACCTAAGTGTAAGTAGAAGTAGCAAGACGTACCTGAAATCTTGCATGTTTATGAGACAGAAAAATGGACACCAGCAATCCTACCATCATGTAAAACAAGTACAGGCTTTCGTTTTACACTCACTTGGCAGGACGGTAGTACCTCCCTGGGCGGTTGCTGTCTACCAACCTACTACCTAGATGACTCAAGAAATCGTAATGACACGATTGGGGCCGGGATTGAACCCGGGCTGGAGTTTTGAGACTCTATGACCGCGGGTTCAATCCCGGCCGGGGGTATGGTTTACTACCTAGATCTCCTGGAAACCTCTTATTATTATTCTTGTATTCATGTTGAAGATCTAAGCCTGTATGGGTCTTACAGTACCTAGGGAATGAAAGATAATTAGATTTGCATCAAGGCACTCCTTGAAAGAATGGAATCCTATTAATTCACTACAGTAGTGTGTTCTTTTAGCAAGGAAACTAATGTTACACTTTCCTTTCCCAGAGATTGTCTCTCCGAATGAAGTCAGTTGCCGAGACAGTTTATCAGTGACGGAGGGAAGCAAGCAGCTGCTGCATCGCTGTGAAGAAACTAAAGTGCCTCTCAGTATAACCTCAGAGGGACCGGAGCTTAACATTACTCTCACTGCAACGACAAATTTATTTCCTAAACGGGGATACGTTGCTCATTTTCAAGGCAAGATACTTGTATATTGTGCAGTCATATGAGATTTAATTATAACAAAATTAGGTGAAATTTATTTAATACATTTTGAGAAGATTCATGTTTTGCAGAGCCTTTTAAGCAGTGCATGTCTCTTCATTACCAGAGGATTGAACCTTCCTGCACCTTAGGCTTTATTATTTTTCTTTCTTTCAACAAACCGGCTGTCTCCCACTGAGGTAGGGTGACCTAAAAAGAAAATCGAAAGTTTTTCTTTTTAAATTTAGTATTTATACCAAAGGGGTTACTAGCCTCTTACTTCCGGCATTTTTAGTCACCTCTTATGACATGCATGGCTTACAGAGGAAGAATTCTTTTTTTACTTCCCCATGGAGATTATTATTATATTTAGGGTAAGTGTTCAACCCATAGATATCATACAGTTCCCTGGGTAATGGGAGGCAATCAGGTTTGATCCAAGGAAAGGACAAGTTCAGTTCCTTGGGTCAAGAACCCCTCACTTGCATCATAGAACCTTCCTTCAGGAGTCCTCGTGCTTAGTGATCTACACTCGTTTAGTTCTTCCCATAATAGTAATAATAGTTCTGTAATACTGTTAAGTGCTCTCAGCCCCAAGAAGATCCAGTTCCACTGCTTGCTTTTCGAGTTGAATTTTTGAAGTAGAGTACAGTAGTCCCTCCATATCAACAGGTGATATGTTCCAAGACCTACCGTGAATACCTGAAACCGTGGATAATAGTGAACCCTATATGTAAGTTGTTTTTTGTTTACACACATGCTTATGATAAAGTTTAATTGATAAATTACACACAGTAAGTCGAGAATTGGCCCATTTTTAATGATGCGAGGCGCTCCATGGCTTCTTTGAGGCTTTAAAGAACTGCCAGCATCATTGCAAAATTAAGTGGGATATGGGGTTCTACTATATGGTACTCCATATCCACTTTTTTTATCCCATGTATTGCAGCAAATCACCGAGACATTCCCAAACCTGCATCATAACCCCACGTGACAGTTTTTTATTATCTGCCTTTTACAGTTTTTTTTTAGATATGTTAGTATGCCGTACCTAGTCCTTGAAGAAATAACACCACATTATTGTGTATTGCCAGACTAGACCCTCTTCTCCAGCTTCTCTTACTCCACATCTTTTACTACAGTAGCACAGTACAGTGGACCCCCGCATAACGATGGCATCGCATAGCGATTTTTCCGCATAACGATTACTTTTATCGCAAAATTTTTGCCGCGCATACCGATTAAAAACCCGCTTACCGATTTTCGTCCGAGACGCGTCCAATGTGCCCTCACATGTGCCGGCCGTCCCATTGTTTACCAGCCAGCCTCCGCGGTAACATCCAAGCATACACTCGGAATATTTCGTATTATTACAGTGTTTTCGGTGCTGTTTCTGGAAAATAAGTGACCATGGGCCCCAAGAAAGCTTCTAGTGCCAACCCTGTGGTAAAAAGGGTGAGAATTAGTATGGAAATTAAGAAAGATTTTGAAGGGTTTGGGGCTAACCCTGAGAAGCCTATGCCAGTTGTGGAATCCATTGTGCCTACTTCAAAGATTAAGGAAATGTGTGCAGAGTGGGTTGAACTGCAAACCTTTATAGATGAAAATCACCCTGACACAGCTGTTGCAAGCCGTGCTGGTGACTATTTCAATGACAATGTTATGGCCCATTTTAGGAAAGTCTTGAAGGAACGGGAGGTACAGAGCTCTATGGACAGATTTGTTGTGCGACAGAGATCCAGTGACTCTCAAGCTGGTCCTAGTGGCATTAAAAGAAGAAGGGAAGTAACCCCAGAAAAGAACTTGCTACCTCAAGTCCTAATGGAAGGGGATTCCCCTTCTAAACAGTAAGAAGATAATGCTCTCCCCTCCTCCCATCCCATCAATCATCACCAGATCTTCAATAAAAGTAAGTGTCATGTAATTGTGCATGCCTTTTTCAGTTTGTGTGTATTAAAATTAACATTTCATGTGGTAAAAAAAAAATTTTTTCATACTTTTGGGCGTCTTGCACGGATTAATTTTATTTCCATTATTTCTTATGGGGAAAATTCATTCGCATAACGATTATTTCGCATAACGATGAGCCCTCTTGCACGGATTAAAATCGTTAACCGGGGGTCCACTGTACTAACATATGAAAGCTCTCATCCTGCCTTCATCATAAATTAGAAGTAAACCTTAAGCTTAATTTAAAAACACTGACTGACCAAAGAAAAATGCTCAGATTCTATGGATCAGTGACCCATTTTAAAAAATAAATTTGAGTAAATTATTGGGTAAAACTTTTTATGACAGATGAAGTACCTTGTTGCAGCTCTGGGATGCAAGACGCCCTCCACTCCTCAAGATGGTTACCTGATATTCCGAAATGCCACCCATGCTGAGTACTGTTGCTGTGTACATCATGTGTTCCCTGATACACTTGCTCGACAACGCTTTCTCCAGTGCAACAAGTTACACGTATGGAATGACACACTTCCTGACTGCATTGGTATGTGCTCTGCATTTAATATTATTTGCTATGCAGTTCTTCAGAATATATTTCATGATGTGCTATGATTGTGATTGTCATTTTTCACAAGAAAGTGCTAAACCCACATAGGTCATACACTGCCAGATTATTATATATTCAGAATTGTTGTAACCCATGTAGATCATTCACTGCTGTTTAATATTTCTCCAAGAATTTTTTAGAAATTGACCTGTGAGAGTTACATACAACTATATATTAAATAAGAATTTCTCTAGGATTTGATAACTGTATGTTTTTAAGACTAATGAAAGCATTATACTCGTAGGGGTCATTTAGTGCCAGGAGAATGGGAGGTAATCAGGTTTGATCCAATGAAGAGGACAGAACCAGTCCTTGGAATAAAAGCCCTTCCCTGTGTCGAGGAACTTCCCTAAGGGGAGTATATTACAGTAGATGGTATTATTATGTGTTGCTAATTAAATGCTTTACTGTACAGCCAATGTTGTACTTCACTAGAAATCCTGAAGTAAAAACTTTTCTTGGTAGAAAACTTGATTTGATAAACTCACCTGAAACTTTGTTTTAGATCTTGAAGAACTTCTGGAAGATGGCAACATTACTGAGATACAGTTTCACAATTTGATCAATGGAAGCACCACTTACGCTCAGGCAGAAATGCTACGTCAGGCACATTTGGTCTATGGTAAGTACATAATATGTACTATATATTCTTATATATACTCAGATGTAATTGCAAGTAAATATGCTCTTGAAATAATTATTTTTTGTAGAAATACACTGGTTAATGCAATTAAACCATACCACGGGCGGGATTGAACCCACGGTCAGAGTCTCAAAACTCCAGACTGTGGTATGGTTTGTTTGCAATCGTGTCATTACGATTTCGTGAGTCATGTTGACGGCAGTGAGGGGACTTGAGCTAGAGTTCGTCACGGCCACGCTAGCTGGAGATTCGTCTGTAAAAACTTGCATTTGTGGTCACAGTGGTGCCTTTGCTAACCTTCCTATGGTGTAGAAATATACCTAGTTGGACGAATCTTATTGTGGCTAGCTGGTCCAGTGGCTAATGCGACGGTCTGGAGTTTTGAGACTCTCTGACTGCGGGTTCAATCCCGCCCATGGTATGGTTTGTTTGCAATTGTGTCATTACAATTTCGCGAGTCAGTTAATGCAATTCTTTTGAGTAGTATTATACTCAGTGTTGTTGGTGTCACTCCCACAAGGAAGTTGTTTGTTATTATTACTTGAAGTGCTAAACCAGTGAGAAAGTACTAAACACATAGTGGTCATGTACTGCTCAGGGAAAGGGAAGTACTGTAATCTGGTTTGATCCGAGAAAGAGAAGGACAACTTCAGTTACCTGGATCAAGAGCCATTCACCACTCGAGGCATCCTCCATTGAAGGGAAAAAAATGAGGAAAATAGTAAGAATATTTAATTTAGTACAGTATATCTACTGTAATAACAGAATATAGCTGAACTTGGAGGATAATCTGAGTACTTTAATAGTTCATTGACTTACTAAGAGTTTAATAAAAGACAAAATAATTTCCTTAATTTAAATTTTTATAATTATATTGTACCAAATATGCAGGATTATGTCCTTTTTCATTGTAGCCTTTCCCACACTGCCATACAAGCCAATAAATTTCATCCCTTTGTTCCAGTTATGGCCTAGAGATCTCGAGGAACTTTAAGTCTTAAAATTAACAATTTAATGAGATGTTTAGCTGATGCTGGTTATTTTAACTTTGTATGTTTTTTAGTGTTACTTATATATTTTGTATTATGTGTTGTACTTTTTATTGCTAAGAATGCTGAATGATTTACAGTTAAAGCACTCTTCATATTTCAAGGTAACCTACCATCCATGACCTGCAGAATGAGGTCACACAAGTACTTGTATTTTCTTTTTGGGCCACCCTGCCTCGGTGGGAGACAACCAACTTGTTGAAATAAATAAATAAATAAATAAATAAATAAATTATATATACTGTATATATATATATATATATATATATATATAGGATGTGAAAAGTGGGTTATAGTAAGCGTGTATGCACCTGGAGAAGAGAGAAGTGTAGAGGAGAGAGAGAGATTCTGGGAAATGTTGAGTGAATGCGTGGGGAGTTTTGAATCAAGTGTGAGAGTAATGGTGGTTGGGGATTTCAATGCTAAAGTGGGTAAAAATGTTATGGAGGGAGTAGTAGGTAAATTTGGGGTGCCAGGGGTAAATGTAAATGGGGAGCCTTTAATTGAGCTATGTGTAAAAGAAATTTGGTAATAAGTAATACATATTTTATGAAAAAGAGGATAAATAAATATACAAGGTATGATGTAGCACGTAATGAAAGTAGTTTGTTAGATTATGTATTGGTGGATAAAAGGTTGATGGGTAGGCTCCAGGATGTACATGTTTATAGAGGGGCAACTGATATATCGGATCATTATTTAGTTGTAGCTACAGTTAGAGTAAGAGGTAGATGGGAAAAGAGGAAGGTGGCAACAACAAGTAAGAGGGAGGTGAAAGTGTATAAACTAAGGGAGGAGGAAGTTCGGGCGAGATATAAGCGACTATTGGCAGAAAGGTGGGCTAGTGCAAAGATGAGTAGTGGGGGGGTTGAAGAGGGTTGGAATAGTTTTAAAAATGCAGTATTAGAATGTGGGGCAGAAGTTTGTGGTTATAGGAGGGTGGGGGCAGGAGGAAAGAGGAGTGATTGGTGGAATGATGAAATAAAGGGTGTGATAAAAGAGAAAAAGGTAGCTTACGAGAGGTTTTTACAAAGCAGAAGTGTTATAAGAAGAGCAGAGTATATGGAGAGTAAAAGAAAGGTGAAGAGAGTGCAAAAGGAGAGCAGATGAAAGAGTGGGAGAGGCACTGTCAAGAAATTTTAATGAAAATAAGAAAAAATTTTGGAGTGAGTTAAACAAGTTAAGAAAGCCTAGGGAAAGTATGGATTTGTCCGTTAAAAACAGAGTAGGGGAGTTAGTAGATGGGGAGAGGGAGGTATTAGGTAGATGGCGAGAATATTTTGAGGAACTTTTAAATGTTGAGGAAGAAAGGGAGGCGGTAATTTCATGCACTGGTCAGGGAGGTATACCATCTTTTAGGAGTGAAGAAGAGCAGAATGTAAGTGTGGGGGAGGTACGTGAGGCATTACGTAGAATGAAAGGGGGTAAAGCAGCTGGAACTGATGGGATCATGACAGAAATGTTAAAAGCAGGGGGGGATATAGTGTTGGAGTGGTTGGTACTTTTGTTTAATAAATGTATGAAAGAGGGGAAGGTACCTAGGGATTGACGGAGAGCATATAAAGGGAAAGAGGACAAAAGAGATTGTAAAAATTATAGAGGAATAAGTTTACCGAGTATACCAGGAAAAGTATACGGTAGGGTTATAATTGAAAGAATTAGAGGTAAGACAGAATGTAGAATTGCGGATGAGCAAGGAGGCTTCAGAGTGGGTAGGGGATGTGTAGATCAAGTGTTTACATTGAAGCATATATGTGAACAGTATTTAGATAAAGGTAGGGAAGTTTTTATTGCAGTTATGGATTTAGAAAAGGCATATGATAGTGGATAGAGGAGCAATGTGGCAGATGTTGCAAGTTTATGGAATAGGTGGTAAGTTACTAAATGCTATAAAGAGCTTTTATGAGGATAGTGAGGCTCAGGTTAGGGTGTGTAGAAGAGAGGGAGAATACTTCCCAGTAAAAGTAGGTCTTAGACAGGGATGTGTAATGTCACCATGGTTGTTTAATATATTTATAGATGGGGTTGTAAAGGAAGTAAATGCTAGGGTGTTCGGGAGAGGGGTGGGATTAAATTATGGGGAATCAAATTCAAAATGGGAATTGACACAGTTACTTTTTGCTGATGATACTGTGCTTATGGGAGATTCTAAAGAAAAATTGCAAAGGTTAGTGGATGAGTTTGAGAATGTGTGTAAAGGTAGAAAGTTGAAAGTGAACATAGAAAAGAGTAAGGTGATGAGGGTATCAAATGATTTAGATAAAGAAAAATTGGATATCAAATTGGGGAGGAGGAGTATGGAAGAAGTGAATGTTTTCAGATACTTGGGAGTTGACGTGTCGGCGGATGGATTTATGAAGGATGAGGTTAATCATAGAACTGATGAGGGAAAAAAGGTGAGTGGTGCGTTGAGGTATATGTGGAGTCAAAAAATGTTATCTATGGAGGCAAAGAAGGGAATGTATGAAAGTATAGTAGTACTAACACTCTTATATGGATGTGAAGCTTGGGTGGTAAATGCAGCAGCGAGGAGACGGTTGGAGGCAGTGGAGATGTCCTGTCTAAGGGCAATGTGTGGTGTAAATATTATGCAGAAAATTTGGAGTGTGGAAATTAGGAGAAGGTGTGGAGTTAATAAAAGCATTAGTCAGAGGGCAGAAGAGGGGTTGTTGAGGTGGTTTGGTCATTTAGAGAGAATGGATCAAAGTAGAATGACATGGAAAGCATATAAATCTATAGGGGAAGGAAAGAGGGGTAGGGGTCGTCCTCGAAAGGGTTGGAAAGAGGGGGTAAAGGAGGTTTTGTGGGCGAGGGGCTTGGACTTCCAGCAAGCGTGCATGAGCGTGTTAGATAGGAGTGAATGGAGACGAATGATACTTGGGACCTGACGATCTGTTGGAGTGTGAGCAGGGTAATATTTAGTGAAGGGATTCAGGGAAACCGGTTATTTTCATATAGTCGGACTTGAGTCCTGGAAATAGGAAGTACAATGCCTGCACTTTAAAGGAGGGGTTTGGGATATTGGCAGTTTGGAGGGATATGTTGTGTATCTTTATACGTATATGCTTCTAAACTGTTGTATTCTGAGCACCTCTGCAAAAACAGTGATAATGTGTGAGTGTGGTGAAAGTGTTGAATGATGATGAAAGTATTTTCTTTTTGGGGATTTTCTTTCTTTTTTGGGTCACCCTGCCTCGGTGGGAGACGGCCGACTTGTTGAAAAAAAAAAAAATATATGTTGTGTATCTTTATACGTATATGCTTCTAAACTGTTGTATTCTGAGCACCTCTGCAAAGACGGTGATTATGTGTGGGGTGTGGTGAAAGTGTTGAATGATAATGAAAGTATTTTCTTTTTGGGGATTTTCTTTCTTTTTTGGGTCACCCTGCCTCGGTGGGAGACGGCCAACTTGTTGAAAATATATATATATATATATATATATATATATATATATATATATATATATATTATTATTTATATATATATATTATATATATTATATATATTATATATATTATTTTCATATAGTCGGACTTGAGTCCTGGAAATGGGAAGTACAATGCCTGCACTTTAAAGGAGGGGTTTGGGATATTGGCAGTTTGGAGGGATATGTTGTGTATCTTTATATGTGTATGCTTCTAGACTGTTGTATTCTGAGCACCTCTGCAAAAACAGTGATAATGTGCGAGTGTGGTGAAAGTGTTGAATGATGATGAAAGTATTTTCTTTTTGGGTATTTTATTTATTTTTTGGGTCACCCTGCCTCGGTGGGAGACGGCCGACTTGTTTAAAAAAAAAAAAAAAAAAAAAATATATATATATATATATATATATATTATATATATATATATATAATATTGGCAGTTTGGAGGGATATGTTGTGTATCTTTATATGTTTATGCTTCTAGACTGTTGTATTCTGAGCACCTCTGCAAAAACAGTGATAATGTGCGAGTGTGGTGAAAGTGTTGAATGATGATGAAAGTATTTTCTTTTTGGGGATTTTCTTTCTTTTTTGGGTCACCCTGCCTCGGTGGGAGACGGCCGACTTTTTTAAAAAAAAAAAAAAAAAATATATATATATATATATATATATATATATATATTATATATATATATATTATATATATATATATATATATATATATATAATGAGCATGTATAAACATGTGCACATATACATTCATAGATACATATTGCTTAATTCCTTGTAGCAATAGTTGTTGTTCCAACAGATCTGGTAGTGCCAACAGTGATTATGACTGTGCTGGTTCTTGGCAATGTTGCGGTTGTCTTTCTGATCATTTACTGCCGCAGGTAAATTATTATTATATTCACAATTATTATTATAATATAACCAAGCGCTAAACCCATAAGGGTCATATAGCAATTCTTTTCACAAAAAAAGCTAAATGTCGCAGTTAAATATAACTATATTGCACAACTTGAGTAGATGTTGATGTCTAATGTAATGGTCGCTGGTTCAGTAGCTTTATTATATACCCATCTCATTACAATATCCTTTATCATTTTGGACATTATTAGCTTTCAGTAACTCTGAACTTGTGATCTCACACACATTGTTGTCAATCTTCCGCTCAATGCTTTCTCTCTGATCAATTTTTGATGCTGCATCAGAGTAACCTTGATCCTTGAAATGTACACTGACTGTTGTACATGAGTAATTTAAGATAAAATTCAGTCTTGTAATAGAGGAAGCCCTCAAAATGCGTTGATAGTTGAAAATAATATTTGAATTTTATTTAAAAATACATTACTGTATTTGTTATTCAAAATTCTTCCTTGTTCAGAAATTCAGTTTAAATAATAGTATGTCCAAAATTCACATGTTTTAGAATAAGATAAAATATTAACCCGTAAATGGTCCAAACTTATATATACGTTTTTTTCAACATTTGAAAGTATGTAAAAAAAAGTAGATCTTCTTTTTGTTTTTTTACATTTGAAAATGTGTAAAAAAACTTTGATCTACTTTTTTTTTTTTTGTTATATTTGAAAATATGTAAAAAAAATGTAGATCTACTTTTGTAGCACTACACATGTGAACGTAGATCTGCTTGGACCGTTTACGGGTTAAATACTGCATCTCTAATTTGGAATTTTGCAAACAAAAAAAAAAAAAAACTTTTATATTAAAAATGCTTTATGATCTTGGATATTCAGGTTTACAGAATACTGTGCTGGGAGACTAAACAAAATACCCCAACTTTTAAATTAGGAAAATCTTTCTAATTTGGTTTTTCCATAGTAAAAACAAAATATTGCTTCAACTTAAGACCTTAGAATTCAGATATTTTAAAAAAGAGTAAATATTCCAATATGTATTATAAATGGTATACAAGTTTAAGAATAAAACACACGTGCAACACTTGAGTATCTTTAAAATAATAATAATAATAAATTTTGGGGACACCTGACGAGCTGTTGGAGTGTGAGCAAGGTAATATTTTGTAAAGGGATTCAGGGAAACCGGTTAGCCGGACTTCGGTCCTGGAAATGGGAAGTACAAGGCCTGCACTTTAAAGGAGGGGTTTGGGATATTGGCAGCTTGGAGGGACATCCAAACTGTCATATCTGAGTGCCTCTGTACAGACATTGATTATGTAAGAATGATGGTGAAAGTGTTAAATGATGAAAGTTTTTCTTTCCTTTTGGGTCGCCCTGCCTTGGTGGGAAATGCCTGACATATTAAAAAGAAAACCTAAAAATGCACGGGTTATGCAGATTTTTGCAGTGCTTCAGTCGGATACAGAGGTGATTACATTACTGGAGACAGTATAAGTGGAGTGGTAATTTTGAAGTTATCAGTCCCTCAGCCTTGATAGATGATCAGTCTCTTAAAGCACAGGCATGAGGCCAGAGACTAACACTGTAACTAGAAGTAAGATGTAGCTAAAGATGACAGAGGTGGACACAGCCCACTAGTAAGTCGTGTTGAAGAGTATTAGCAATAGTTGTAGAGGACATCCTGTGTACCAAAATACCATAATCTTGATGTATCAGCCAGGTATCATGTTATAAATAGTTAACAATACCAAAAGTTGATAGGTACAACACATGCAACATTTTGGTATCTTTATAAATAGATACACTGCAGTAAAGATATTTAGGTACTTTATAAATGAAGATACCTAAGTGTTGCACATTTGTCATACTTATCAACCTGCAGCATTGTATGTGATTTATATGATACTTGTCTGACGAAGCAACATTATAGTATAGTATCTTGGAATAGGGGATGACTTTTCCAACTCTTTTTACTAACACTTAATTAGCATCACTTATTTGTACTAGTGGGTCCTGCCCACTTGTGGTGTCATCTCTGGCTATACCTTACTTCCGGTTCCTGTATACAAATCTCTGACCTCATTCCTCTGCTTTAGGCTAAGAGACTGACCACCTTCTATTCAAGCTGAGGAAGTGATCACCTCAACACCACTTATACTGTCTCCAGCACTGTAATTACCTCTGTATATGAGTAATAAACCCCATGTGCAGGCAAACCATTTTGGCAGTAAGGATACCTGAATGTTGTACATATATCCTGCTTGTCATTCTAAGCTTAACTTGCATATGTTATTTTCAATTTTTTCTCTAAAAAGAGCCATGTCCAGTTTGTATTATTTTCTACAACCGAGATGCACTTGTTTATGTATGACATTACCCAATTTTCTGAATGTGTGTATATGCTAAATTTACTTTTGAAAAGAATCTTACTATAAATTGCTCTCAATTAATGCAGTATTAAAAATAAACTAATATACATTGAATGACTACTAATCTATGGTGCATTTTTACAAATTTACTTTTTTTTCAGGGGTGTGATTGAAGAGGGTGTCCGATGTGAAGAACTAGAGTCCATCAAGGCAAATCCAGAACCAACTGATGTCATAGACAGTGAACCTTGTAATGTGTAATATTTGGCTACCTTATAAGGGATTATTAAGGAAAAGATTAACTTGGAAGAAGTGATGTTACTTAAGAGACATGCCTGTCACTAGAAGCAAGGTCCTTGACACACACTTGACATGATAGGTTCAAGGTTTTAAATATACACCTGACATTATAGATCCAAGGTTATTAAGAAACAACATAATAGATGCAAGATTTTAGACATTCCCCCCGATTTGATAGATCAAAGGTTCTAGAGAAAACTGACATGATACATGCAAAGCTCTAGATACTTGACTTGATAGATTCAAGGTTTTTGAGATGCCCAACACAATGTACATGCAGGGTTCTAGAGATACCTAACATGACAGACACAAGGTTCATTGTTGTTGTGGAGACACCAGTGAAATGGTGACTCCAGAAGCAGTGTAAAATTATTTATGACAGCTTACTTTCTCAAGCAAAAGCAAGTAACAGTGAATATCAATACTGTTCAAGAAATTTAAAAAAAAAATACTCGGTCTAGATTTGAGAGTTGTATTTTATAATTTACCTCAATTCTCAAAAACCATCTTGTTCATTTTTTAAGTAAATTTAACACATTGTTCAAAAAATTGGACTAATGCATCTTAATAAAATAAAAAATATTTCCATAAAAGGATCACCCAAAAGATGTACCATATATTCTGGCATATAAGGCGCACGACAGAAGTATCATAACGGTCAATCAGTAATCATATTCAGGGGTTAATTATCCTCTTACTTTACACTAAAGTGTAACCCAAAGCCTACTGTTGACCCTGACCTTGAGCATATAAGGTGAAGAGTGATTTTCCAATACAGTAGGGCCCCACTTATATGGCAGGTTAGGTTCCAGGCTACCACTGTAAAGCGGAAATCGCCGTAAAGTGGAACGCATTTTTTTCCCCCTTAAAAATGCATACAAATACTAGATAAGTTTACAATAACATAAGTTAGCAATAGAACCAGGCATCAAAAAACAAAAAACTACAATACACACATAGTGCACTCATTACTTACCTTAAAATATTTATAGTCTTAATCTAGGGTGAGATGAGTAGTATTTATTGTAAGAAATCAAGTGTGGTATGTATGGTAGTCAGCTGGGCTACCATACCAGGCCATTCCACCCACACATACTATTCTATGATATTTAAGCATCCCAGAGTGATAAAATGCATATACAATTCACTCATTACTTACCTTAAAATATTTGTAGTCTTAATGTGTACCTGCATGCCAGCACAGTACGAAAGTTTATTTAGGTACAGTATAATTATCAGAGTATATATAAAATATGAAATAACTTTTAAAAACACTTGAAATTTTGGAGTTTCCAGACATAATGGAGAGACTTAGTGCTTATGGATCTCAGAGAGAATGTAAACAAACCGGGTGGGGCGCGGTGATCGTATTAGAAAGTCAGGTGGGGGGAGCCGTATAGCGAGTTTTGGTCATAATTTGAAATGACCGTATTTGCGGAACGCCATAAAGCGGGGGCCCTACTGTACTTGTTGTGGGGGAAAAAATGTGTCTCATATGCCAGAAAATACAGTAAGTTTTCATTTTAGTAACTCCAAATAATCTAGTCAAAAATGGCTGGTATTATTTACATTCCATTTTGACCACAGCATATGAATCTCAGATATTCTAGTCTTAAGTATGTGCCAAATAGTTGTATCTCTGTGAACTATTGTTTTTAATTCTCACATTAACATATCTTGAAAGATATCACTGGCAATAAACTATACTTAAAGCAGACCAGGATTATTGTGTCTAGCTGAAAAAAGGTTAATAGCTTTTTTTTTTTTTTTTCAAAACTATATTCTTAATCCTAAACATAATACAACTGTATTAGGTTGATTCTTGATGAACACTAAAGGTTGCTTAAAAAGCACATTTATGAAATTATGTATGTAGCAATACATCAAAAATACTCAGAGTAAGGTAAGAATAATGTAATCAAACAGAATATGTACTGAAATGTTTTCTCATCAGTGCAACACTGAATCTGGTTCACTGTGTTGTAAGCATCGATACAAAATGAGATTACAGCACTCAGGCTTAAACGATTAAATATTTGTTGCCCAGGACCTTGTGCTGTGTCGAATAATGTTACAAGATAGTGCCTATTGCCTCTCAATTGTACAATATACATATTTTTATTTGGAATGTATTGTAGAGTACAGTACTGTAATACACAACATACTTGTACTGTACTTTTCAGAGTAGTAAGGTTAAATGTACTCGTGTGGTATTTTTTGAAGTACTGTACTGTATTTCTCTGAGATAGTGACATGTGTTCTTCCTGACGGCTGAATACATAGTTTAGTGTTTAAGTGTCTTACTGAGAAGCACCTCTTGTGCTGGTAGTTTAGATCTGTTCATTAATGTCACTAGGTTAAACAACGGGATAAAGCTATGATCTCATTGCTGATTTCTGCATTGTTTTAAGAAAACAGAAACTAGTCATTCTTTAAAATTAGAAATACATAAATTTAATTTATTGATTTTCTAACTCCACCCACCAGCTCATAATAGTATGACAATGCTAATATGAGTTATTGTTCCCAAATATGCATCTCACTGGACAATCTGATTAAAGTAAATGTCCAAATTACACTTGACTAAATAGAAGACAAATCATTTATATATACTATATGTAAGAAGCCTTCATAATCCCTAGGTAGTAAATCAATCTTTCATATGATTATAGTAGGCAAAAAATCTAAAACCTGGAATTTAAAGTAGATAGAGATTTTAATTATGGTTCTTCAATTAGAGGACAGTTTGATAAACACTGGATTATAATCACAGGAAGGCCTAAACATATAAGGTCATCGGGTTTGATCCAAGGAAGGGGAAAGTAACTCAAGTTTCTTGGAACAAGAGCCCTTTACCATCATAAAGTAGCCCCTCCCCTCTTTAAGGATTAAACCTCAGAAAAAAAAATGTCAAAAACCAACAGGTAGTGGTGCATTGTTAAGGCAGCCAGGGAGGACCATTTTAGTGAGATTATCATGGGAAGCTCTAGGCCCATATGGAATTCATACAGCATCTGCCTAATGGGAGGTGATCTTTGTGCACTGCAATGCATCATGGGTGCTTAAGATGAACTAACTAACTTACTACAGTGATGTAAATTACCATATTTTCTGGCACATAAGGCTCACAAGTGTCAGCTGCTTGCTGGCACAATGTCTCCAAGCAGTTGTGGTGTAACGTTAGTAAACTAACTGCTAAAGTGTAACCCAAAGCTTACCCTTGACCCGGACCTTAAGTATATAAGGCACAGGCTGATTTTCCCAGGATTTTTTGGGGGGTTAAAGTGTACCTTATATGCCAGAAAATACGGTACCTCTAAAGTTAAGGGAAACCGACTGTTTTGGTTACTCTCTAGTGTTCCCGTGAACCATGTCATGTAAACCTAGATTCAAAATATTTTCTTATCAAACAGACAGCAAACTAGTCAGTCTATTTTAGTACTTGGAAATACAGTGGAAATCCTGGTTTACGATATTTTTTCATTCCAGAAATATGTTCAGGTGCCAGTACTGACCAAATTTGTTCCCATAAGGAATATTGTGAATTAGATTAGTCCATTTCAGACCCCCAAACATACACGTACAAACGCACTTACATAAATACACTTACATAATTGGTCGCATTGGGAGGTGATCGTAAAGCGGGGGTCCACTGTACATTGCTTTTCAGCAGTATGTTTCAAGACAGTTGGAACGTGCTAATGAAACATACATACTACTGGTACTTACTGTGCCTATTATCAACCATGGTTGGAACATACTGTTGGCTCTTACTCATTATAAACCATATTTGCAACATGCAACCGGTACTTACCTATCAGAATACATTACTGAAGAATTTATCGATAACATTAACATCCTATTTCCAATTATTTGTCATTGTATCAGTTACAGGGTTGTGCCAGAGTATTGGTATTGACCTAAAATTCACTACAGAAGGGCCCTGCTTATACAGCAGGTTAAGTTCTGGGCTACTGCTGTAAAGTGAATCTTAGCCTTTTTTTTTTTCACTTTCAAATGCATATAAGAGCCTAATAAGATGTTTACCCTATCATATATTAAGTGAGCAATAGAGCTAGGTCTAAAAAATGGATATACAGTACACATTACTCACTTTAAAATATTTTTGTCCTTAGCTTATACGTAGTGAGAAAGTCTGAATAAATGAAGAATGGGTATAATTGACAACTACTGTATTAGTGAAATACACTAAAGCAAAGTGCTGTAAAATGGAGCCTTCCTGTATTGGTATTGGTCATGGCAAGAAATCTGGTATCGACCCATCCCTAATCAGTTATTTACCAATCAATATTATGAGAATATTGACTTTTACCTTCATTTGTAAATACTGCATATGGTACTGATGTAAAGAATTCTTTATACTATTTGTAATGTAGTATTGTTTATTATTTGTATTTTAATGAAGGTGATTATATTAGTTTGTAATACTCTATTGTTGTTGCAGTTATGTTCTATTTTCAGCAGTGAAGTTAAGGATTTTGTTTGTTTGCTGTACTTAATACATTAAATTATAATGTATATTTTTTCCACCCCTTCAAAATGTCTACATTATGAAAAACCTAAATAATGCAAAACATTTATTGTAATAAAATTTGTAATACTGTATACTGGGTAGTGATGGCATGATGTATTCATGTCCAAAAATCAAATGTACTAGTAAATAAAAAGTATAAGAATTTACCTTCATCTCTTCACCCAGAATTGTTATATTCCAGTGGATGGTCAACCTCTGAGGATGATCATACACTCAGAAATGTTAGGTAATCAGGTTTAATTCAAGGAAGAGAAGTGTACTTCCAAGAGCCTTTCATCAGCATCAAGGAAACTCCCTTAACCCGTAAACGGTCCAAACGTATATATACGTTCACTACCGTACTGCCCCAACTTTTTTGAGAAAAAAAGCATTGTTGTTTTTTAATAGGAAAAAAGAGCATATGGTACCCAGGCATCCCCAATTATTTTAATATGGTGCACAGGTGCACAGTGAGTGCTCACACCCATTCTCGCATGTCTAGGCGACTCAGGCTTATCGTGGCAATGTTAAATGTAGGACACATAAAACATATATATACGTTTGGACCGTTTACGGGTTAAAGGGAGTACTGTACAGAATTTGGAGGAATTGAAATAAATAATACATTTACCTTATCACATTGCTCACACTCCAACGTGAAGAGATTTAGAGAAAAAAGTTTGCCAGACTTAGAGTCCTGGTGGTGGGAAGGAAAGTGCCTGCACTCTGGAGGAGTGAGGATGTTGCAGTCGGAGGGTCATCTGAATTGTATCAGCATATTTCTGGAAAGACAGATTGAATCAAGGTGAAAGTGCTTCTTTTTGGGGTGAATGTCACAAGACCTCAGTGAGAGATGGCTGACGGAGTGAAACATATCATTTACTAATAAAACATTAGGATAATTTTTTTTTTTTTTTTTTACCTTTTTTCCACGAAGGGAATCACTAGAGGTTTTCAGAAAGCTGAAAATGCCGTTTTAGACATTCAGCATGACTATACACATCAATAAATAAAGCTTTACGCTACAGTAAAGTAATCAGCATTATTATCATGGGGGAGCGCTAAACCTGTAGGGATTATACAGCACCTGGGGGGGGTATGGTTGGTATTCAGGGTCAATTCAGGGAACTGGAGCACATATCCAATTCCCTCGATCAAGAGCCTCTCACCTTAAGGGTGAGAGGCTCCTTAAGGGAAAGATAATCAGCAGATAGGTATTTACTGGAGTCAGAATACTAATTTCAAGGTATTTCTGTTATTATTATAACACTCATGGGAGAAGGAAATGCTAAGGAATATATACGAGTTATAATGCAATTCTAAATCTGATATTTCATATACCTACCAGTGTTGTATGACCCTTGTGGGTTTGGCACTTAAGTTTTGATTAGAATAATAATTATATACATACACTTACTAATCATTTCTAATGATGTTCACAAGTAATTTTATTAGTTTATGACTAGTCTTGTCTAAACCCAAGCATAATGTGCACACTGAAATGACTACTACTCACTATAATTCTCTTTACCTTACACCCAGCTAAGTGAGCCACGGCAGGAAATGTAAAATAACAAAATTCACATTTTATATATCTTATGTGGGAAGAAAATATGGAAACTGAGAAATATATAAAAAATTTAGCAACTGCTTTTATTTCAGGTTTTGAGAGAATTGCTACAATTAAAGAAAATGTACGAAATCAACTCACTAAGAGCACTTGCCACTTGCACTATATACAATAAGAGTACTTTCATAGAGAGCTGTCATTACTAGACTATCACTTCAGATGATGGCTTCACATGTTCTGGAAGTCTGTGTAGTTCGTGCTGTGAGGAAGAAAAGGAATACCTTAATATATAATAACATACTGTATAACACTAATATTAATAGTAATTCAGAGCAACACCCACCTACAATACTTTAGAGATTTATTGCTTTTATTTAAAATTCATTGTAAACTTTCACATAAAGTTCAAAGCCCAGATGCTGCAGGAGGGATGGTAACTGACAGCTGCTAACCGAGTCACGCCATCAGTAGTTTCCACTCAACCTATTTCTTTTTATAACAATACTTTATGTTAATTTTATTAATTTATACAGGCAGGGGGGTTACTAGTCCCTTGCTTCTGGCATTTTAATCACTTTATAACATGCATGACATGGAGGAAGGATTTGGAGGCTCTGCCAGGAAGGTTCACAGCTATACAGTGAGGCTGACCAAAAGGGCCCCCTTTAATCACCAGGTTGAATTTTATTTTAACTGGTTAGCCAGACTGAGTCCAGGGGGAGGCAAGTACAATGCCTACACTTTGAAGGAAGGATGGGGATATTTGCTGTTTGGTGGGGCATCTGAACTGTTGTATTGGCACGCCTCTGGCAAGACAGCGATAGAGTGCAACTGGGCAGTAATAAATTTATCCAAGAAATGGGAAGGGTAGCCTTAGTATCTTGTATTAACAGCACTTTCTAAGCATCAAGGCACCTCTTCTGAAGGAAACACCTCCCTGAATCTCTCTCTCTCTCTTTCTCTCTTTTGATCCTCTCACCCCTCCAGGTGCATCAATACTGATTTACCCACTATCACGCCTTATTCTGCTATATCCTACAATTTTGGAATTCAAGAATTTATAATCCTTATTTTTTTTTGACACTATTTTCTTTCTCAAATGGCAACAGTACAATATTAAGAAAATAACTATATTTGAAGACACGATACACATCATGTCTTAAATTAGATGAACCAAATGAGTTGATTTACTGAATAACAAACTCTAGCAATGATCATAAGGCTTCTTAATTTTAAAAAAATATGAAAATGAAGGAAAAACAGTGCAGTGAAGAATTAATTATACTGCATCTAAAGAACATTAAAAATAAAAGCAAATAATAATTACAAATTGCTACATACTTTGGTGACTTTCATGGCCACTCCTTCAGGAAGGTTTCTCTGTATATATTCCAGAAATGTGTCTGTTGTGGAACCTGTCAGTCTTGCAAACTTCATTATCAGAAAGTGTGTCCGCACTTCGTACTGCACACGATGGTGCTTGTGGATGTGTACAGATTTAAGTAGGGTCCAGCGGTGTATGTGTTTCTTGGGCCATAAGCTGAGAACAAAATATTGTATAAATTATTAGGTAAATGGTAAGCACTCACCTGTATCATTCATGAATGGAACATACACATTTAACCCTTTGAGGGTCGACAGGCCCTCTCCGAAACTCGTTCTCAGGGTCGGCCAAATTTAAAAAAAAAAAATTATTTTCTCTTATGAAAAGATAGAGAATCTTTTCCCGATCATAAAGACACCAAAAGTTTGAAATTTGATAGAAAACTTACGGAATTATGCTCTCGCAAAGTTAGCGGTCTCGGCAATGTTTACGCATTGGCGATTTTGCCCACTTTGAGCCCCATTTTTGGCCAATTTCACTGTACTAGTCGACAAAAAACATGAATATTTCGCTAGAACTCCATTTTTTCTATCGAATGGGTGCAAGAAACCACCCATTTATGAAATTCAACTATCCAGTACAGTGGTCAGAATTTAGCAATTTTGCCAATTTCACACAAATTTCAAAAGATGCCAATTTCCGAAAAGGGTCCAGAATAAACAAGAAAGACATTCCTGGCACTAAAATGACATTTCCTCTAGTCATTAGTCACGTCTCAAGGCCCCTCTTATATTCTTTTGCTTTCCACTTTGAATTTTTATTCTCACAAAAAATATAAGATTTACTGTTATGCAGACTACTGCATTAGTGTAAAAAATGGTATAAATATTATTGGTGCACTTGTGAAAGAATATTAGACTCACCAGTTGACGTGTATTGGACGCCTGGCACGATTTGTTTACTTTTGAAGTTTGGTAAAAATCGAACATTTCTGCTACTTTGAGCTCAATTTCAAGGCACCTTTCATTGTAAAACCAGTCAAAATCATCTCAATTTCTGTAATATGTCTTCCATTCTATAAAATGAGACCAAGAAAACTAGAATACAACAATAAATACCATACGAAAATACACTGCAAAGTCGCTGATTTATTCCAAAAAAATTGTCAAAGTTTTTTTTTTTCTCATTGTGCACTGTGTGCTGCAGGATTTTTTTTAGACTGTGCACACTGACCACATAGACCCATTCTTTCATATGAAGGCCTACCAGCTTTCTCCCACTAGATTTGAGGCCGCTAGAATTTATGCGTACTAGTACGTCAAAAACCCCTACGCGTACGACGTACTAGTACGACCAAAACCCTCAAAGGGTTAAACACACTTATAAATAAGTGGAAGATGCTCACCTATGCATATTCATTCCTAAATGGTAGATACTCACTTACATTCATTCTTAAATAGTAGGTACTCACCTGCACACACTCATTCATAATTTTTTTTTTCAACAAGCCGGCCATCCCCCACCGAGACATGGTGACCCCCACCCCTCCAAAAAAAAAAGAAACTCTTTCACCATCATTCACTCCATCACTGTCTTGCCAGAGAAGTGGCAATACTCAGTTCAAAGCTGCAAATATCCCCACCCGTCCTTCACAGTGCAGGCACCATACTTCCCACCATTATTATGGTTTAAATCAATATACAGTTGTGATCAATTGCATTTACTGCAGTATTTCCTGACTAAACTAGCGTATGCAATGCTGTATTTTGCTGGAAATAATTGGTAAAATGGCCACCTTCATGTACAGTGGACCCCCGGTTAACGATATTTTTTTCACTCCAGAAGTATGTTCAGGTGCCAGTACTGACCGAATTTGTTCCCATAAGAAATATTGTGAAGTAGATTAGTCCATTTCAGACCCCCAAACATACACGTACAAACGCACTTACATAAATACACTTACATAATTGGTCGCATTCGGAGGTAATCGTTATGCGGGGGTCCACTGTATTCAATGAAGCTAAAACAAAGTTGTTTTCTTAAGAACAAGGAAAATATTTTATGTAAGGGTGAAAGTAGGTCACACAGCACCTGGGGAATAGGAGGTAATGAGGTTAGATCCAAGAAAGTAGAGGCTAGTTCTATGTTCTCTCTATTGGCATCAAGCAACATCCTGCGAGGTAACGTAGAGAATGCAGTCAGTTGTAAATGTATGGGTGTGCCTCAATAAGCAACAATGTGAGCAGCAACACTAGAGGTTCGTTACTCTTCCTCCTTCCACCCAAACCTGTGTCCCACTTACAATACAATATGAAGAAACATTTATATTTTTTCCTCTTTTAACATGCTGGTTGTGTCTGACCAAGGCAGGGTTACCCAAAAAAGAAACACTTTCACTCTCATTCACACTAGCATTGTCTAGCCAAAGGCACACAGATATGACAGTTTAAATGTCCCTCCAAACAGCAAATATCTCAAACCCCTAGAGTGCAGACACTGTACTTCCCATCTCAAGGACTCTAAGTCCAGTTAACTGCTCACAAATGCCTGCTGTATGTCCAAGCCCCTTGCACTCAAAACATCCTTTACCCCTCCTCCCTCCACCCTTTTCTAGGACAACCCCTACCCTGCCTTCTCTCCACTACAGATTTATACACCCTCCAAGTCAACCTATCTTGCTCTATCCTCTCTAAATGACCAAACCACATGAACAACCCCTCCTCGGCCCACTGCATAATAATTTTATTAACCCTGCACTTCCTCCTCCTCCTAATCTCCAAGGTGTTAACCTCAGAACAGCTTCCAGTAAAATTTATTCATAGCAAGGTCTGGTAGCTCAAGAAGTCCATATAGGAGGGGCTTAGGGGTAGCAGTCTTATTAGAAGGGAGGGCTAGGGAAATTGCTTTGAAATAGTGTTATTGTTATTATTTTGGGGAACAGATGGAGATTATGGGAAGGCTTCAGTGTCCCTTTGGCACTCCCACTGTGAGGTTCATTCAGTACATAATGTCCTTCACTTACAATATGAAAGTGAGAAGAGTAGCAACACTCAAGGCAAGTGGTTCATTAACCCCTACTCCAACAGATGACTTATTTTACAACTTGTTACAATATGCTAATTTCTGCATAACCTAGATAGGCAATAAACTGCAAATAATCATACATTTCTTCTAGTGAAACATTCAGATGGCTGGCTGCTGAAGACACAAACGTTAGGTAGGAACGCAGTACAGCAGTGTCGTGGCCTCGACACTCTACTTCTACCAAGCTGTACAGTTTATCTGGCTCTCCCACTGCTAGATCCTGCAACAATAGCAAAAAAATGTGATTTATGAGCACCCTCCTATATCTCCATCCAAGAAGTTAAAATTACTAGAGTATAAAAAAGCTACCTATACAGGTCATAAACAGAAGATTTAGAAAACAATAAATATATCTACTCTAACTGGCAGTATTTTCCTATCCTGCCCCACACATCTGCCCTCAGTGCCACCACCTGTATGCCACTAACAACTGTGTTCCTATGAGATCATAGGTCAAGAAAATATAAAATACTGTATTATTTTTTTTAACAACAGCCATCTCCCATCAAGTCAGGGTGACCTAAAAAAAGAAGAAATGTAAAATTTTTCTTCTTTTTACATACAGTAATTTATACAGAAGGGGTTAGAGTACTGTATATATTTTTAATGCAGGATACTGTTGATTAATGTTAGTGATTGAGAGGATCATCTCCCTAGTCTCACACCATGTCTTTTAAATTGAAAAACACACATTAAATGCAGGAATGGAAAATCAAGTGAATAATGAAGCAAAAATTGCAAAATTTACTTTCTATTTTACATGTTTGTGTGACAAAGAAAGCAACAGGGTTACAATTCACACTTAAGAACATAAGAACGAAGGAACACTGCAGAAGGCCTACTGGCCCATGCGAGGCAGGTCCAAGTCTCCTACCGGCTTAAGCCAATGCACCCAACCTAGTCAGGTCAGGTCACATTGACTTAAGGGAGGAACACGGCAACCGACCTGGTAGCACAAGCTATCAGGTCCAACTCACACCCACCCACATCCACTCATGTATTTATCCAACCTATTTTTAAAGCTACACAACGTTCTGGCCTCTATCACTGTACTCGGGAGTTTGTTCCACTCATCCACAACTCTATTACCAAACCAGTACTTTCCTATATCCTTCCTGAATCTGAATTTTTCCAACTTAAAACCATTGCTGCGAGTCCTGTCTAGGCTAGATATTTTCAGCACACTATTTACATCCCCTTTATTTATTCCTGTCTTCCATTTATACACCTCAATCATATCCCCCCTAATTCTACGTCTTTCTAGAGAGTGCAGATTCAGGGCCCTTAGTCTATCCTCATAGGGAAGGTTTCTGATACATGGGATCAACTTTGTCATCCTCCTTTGTACATTTTCCAGAGAATTTATATCCATTCTGTAATACGGTGACCAAAACTGTGCAGCATAATCTAAATGAGGCCTAACCAAGGATGTATAGAGTTGAAGAACAACCTGAGGACTCCTATTATTTATGCTTCTTGATATGAAGCCAAGGATTCTATTAGCTTTATTGCGAACACTTATGCACTGTTGTCTTGGTTTCAGATTACTGCTAACCAGAACTCCTAAATCTTTTTCGCAATCCGTAATATTAAGATCTACATTATTTAGTTTATATGTGGCATGGTTATTGTCCTGTCCAACATTTAGAACTTTGCATTTGTCTATATTAAACTGCATCTGCCACTTCTCCGACCACTGCATCAGTCTATTCAAATCTTCCTGGAGTGCTCCAATGTCCTCGTCAGAATGAATTCGACGGCCTATTTTGGTGTCATCGGCAAACTTGCCGATGTCGCTCTTTATGCCCTCATCTATGTCGTTTATGTAGATTGTGAACAGCAGGGGGCCCAACACTGACCCCTGTGGAACACCGCTCGTGACGCTTCCCCACTCTGATTTCTCCCCATTTATGCAAACTCTCTGCTGCCTATTTGTCAACCATGCCTCTATCCAGGAAAAAATTTCTCCTCCTATTCCATGTGCTTTAATTTTCTTCAATAGTCTCTGATGTGGGACCCTGTCAAAAGCCTTACTGAAGTCCATATACACAATATCATATTCATTACCATGATCTACCTCCTCAAATACCTTAGTGAAAAAAGTTAATAAATTCGTAAGGCAGGAACGCCCCTTTGTAAAACCATGCTGAGATTCGTTGATTAATTTATGCTTTTCAAGGTGGCTACGAACTGCCTCGGCAATTATTGATTCCATAAATTTTCCCACTATGGAGGTTAGGCTTATTGGTCTATAGTTCGAAGCTAAGGACCTGTCACCTGTTTTGAAAATAGGTATCACATTTGCCATTTTCCACTTATCTGGCACCATGCCAGTTTGTAGTGATATGTTGAAAAGATTAGCCAAAGGTGTGCTAAGCTCCTCTTTACATTCCTTTAGAACCCTTGCATACAGTTCATCAGGGCCTGGGGATTTGTTAGGTTTTAATTTATCTATTTGCCTAAGGACCATGTCACTTGTGACCCTAATCGTGCACAGTTTATTATCGTCCTGTTCTACATAATTTATCATTACTGGAATATCGCTGGTATCCTCCTGTGTAAAAACTGAGAGGAAGTATGTGTTAAAAATTCTACACATTTCCTTATCACTGTCAGTGAGCTGACCCGAGGAACTTTTGAGTGGGCCTATCTTGTCCCTGATCTTACTTCTGTATACCTGAAAGAATCCTTTTGGGTTAGTCTTCGATTCTCTTGCAACTTTAACCTCATAATCTCTTTTTGCTTTTCTAATTCCCCTTTTTATTTCTCTCTTTAACTGAATATATCGATTTCTTAATTGCCCCTCTCCTCTTTTGATTTGCCTATATATGCCTCTCTTTTGACCAATCAGATATTTTAATCTATTGTTCATCCATTTAGGATCATTTTTGTTTGATCTGATTTCCCTATTTGGAACATAATTTGACTGAGCAGCTAGAACTATGCCCTGGAAAGCATCATATCGGCAACCATCACCACCTACCTGACCCTTAGTCAGGTCATTCCAGTTCAGCCCACCTAAGTAATTTTTCAGTCCTATGAAATCAGCCAAGCGAAAGTCAGGGACGGAGACTTGATTGCCATTATTAGGGGAATTCCATGATATATTAAAACTGAGTGATTTGTGATCACTTTCCCCAAGCTCATCATTAACCTCAAGATTATTAATTAGTGTTTCCCTACTGGCAAGAACCAAGTCAAGGAGGTTATTTCCCCTAGTTGGCTCTGTCACAAACTGTTTTAAAAAACAATCCTGGATTGTATCAAGAAAGTCACCTGACTCTAAATTTCCTGTCAAATTGCTCCAGTCAATCTGTCTATAGTTGAAATCTCCCATTAGCACAACATTTTCGTATGTAGATGCCTTACGAATTTCGTCCCATAGAAGTTTACTGCACTCCCTATCAAGATTTGGGGCCCTGTAAATCACACCCAAAATTAGTTTTTCTCGGCCCTCGAGAAGCTGTAACCAAACAGATTCAGTGGCTGACGCTTCTAATTTAATATCTTGTCTAACACAACAATTTAAATTGTCTCTGACATACATCGCTACTCCACCACCTTTCCTGTTGACCCTGTCAGTGTGGAATAATTTATAGCCTTGTATGTGACATTCAGAGGGCATCTCTCTATCTTTCAGATTGAGCCAGGTCTCTGTTATAGCAATAATATCTATGTTTCCTGCACTTGCAATTAATCTTAGCTCATCTATCTTATTTCTTACACTCCTGCTATTAGTATAGTAAACCTTAAGGGAGCTAGTCCCTTGCTGCCCTCTGCTGTCCCCCTTTGTTTGCTGACCTGATCTATTGTCTTTATTTATAACTTCATGCTGAATGCCTTTTATACATTTACTGTTTCCAACCCTAGTGTTGCAACCTGCTTGTTTCCCACACACACCCATACCTCTATCTTCCATCAGTTTAAAATCATAGGCATTTCACCAATGGCCTTCTCAATCGAGTCTGCAAGTGCTACCACCCCTGCCCCAGAGAGATGTACCCCATCCCTTGCATACATATCATGTTTGCCATAAAAGTTGTTCCAGTTGTCAATGAATGGGATTGCAAGTTCCTTGCAGTATCTGTCTAGCCAGCAATTTACACCAATTGCCCTAGACAACCATTCATTTCCTACTCCCCTTCTAGGCAAGATGCTACATATGATTGGGATCCCTCCCTTAGACTTAATGAAATCTATAGCTGACCTGTACTTATCTAGCAGCTCTTCTCTCCTACCCTTCCCAATATCATTTCCACCAGCACTGAGACAGATAATGGGCTTGTTCCCATTACCTGACATGATATTATCCAGCCTGTTGACAATGTCCCCAACACCAGCTCCAGGGAAGCACACTCTATCTCTCATCTTCTTATTCCTATTACAAAAAGCACGGTCAATATATCTTACCTGAGAGTCACCAACCACAAGAATGCGCTTACCTCCATTAGCAGGGGCAGTAGTACCCTTACCTTCACTGGCCACTGAAGTATATTCATCCTGAAGAACAGAGAAGCGATTTCCTACCTTCAGATCTTCACTCTTAACTTTCCTTACTCTGATGCGCCTCCCATTACTGTGAACCATTCGCCACTTGTAGCAGGTGCTGGGCTGCACCTCACTGCTGGTAGCCGTTGCTACCTCCCCAACTCCAGCCTCCTCACAGCGAGAGACAGACTGCACCTCACTGCTAGAAGCCTCATTTCCCACAACTCCAGCCACCTCACACTCTCTCCCAGACCCATTGAGGTGGACCTTCAGCCTCCTAATCTCCTCCTGGAGAAGCAAGACCTCCTCCTTCAACTCTCCAACCTCAATTTTTAAAACACTGCAGAAGCAAGCCATGCTTTGTAACCGTCCACGCTAATCCCCAAAGCAGCTCAGGGTCTGTGACCTCACGTGACGACTGACCACTGACCACTGACGACTGACCACTGACCACTTGTAAGGTAGGATGGTAATATTTCCCAGGATGGCTGCTGTGCCTTTACCTCTGATGAGTTCCGAGAGATTTTCTACTCCCAGAGCCCAGCCCTGGGCCAGGCTCGTCTGGTGCTTGCCTGGTCAACCAGGCCAAGCAGTCTACCAACCTACTATATATATCTAACACTATTTTAACTGGTCACTTGTTCTGCAAACCAAAAGTTATTATATACTACTACTATAATTCATTTAAACTAGTACATTACAGCCTCTCCTCACTTAGCGACGTACTCGTTTACCAATGACTCGGACTTACGATGGGTTCTCTGACCAGTATGCATACCTAAATAATGCATATTAGAGTTGATTTCCTTTATTCTGTTTATTACAATATACAGTACACCACTGTAAAAACATTTAAAAAATAGTATACTAAAAATATAAATGGTGCAATTATCATACAAATCAAGGATGGCTGACACAAACCCACTATCATTATAGTATGCTCCTTGCTTAGCGGCAAATTTGTTTACTGATGTGGTCTTAGGAAAGGAACTCCATCATTAAGTGAGGAGAGGCTGTAGTTTCTTAATTTTGTCCAGATTAATAGAGGTACTGGACAATCTGTTGTCAGCAAACTGGTGCTGCAGCTGTATAATCTTCAGTGCTGATTTGATTGTGGACCAATAAAAAATGAAAGAATGAATATAATCTTATCCTCTGCACAAATTAAAAAAAAGGCTTGAGCACAGTAACTGTACAGTACTTACATCTGATGCCGATAAGTAAGAAAGACTGGCGGTATGGAATAATTTTGGAGACAAGGTCCTCTGTGGCAACAAACTTGATCTGAGCAATGGAATGGCAGATAGTTTCTCTGAGATTCGGAAACCACAAGCTGGAGTTGACCGTACCAGCTTCCTTGGTACTACACACCTACCAAAGATGCTTCCAGCTGCCTGTGGAATGATAGTTCTCAGTTTCTTATAGACTATAACTGTCATTGTATGATATCCTGTAATATATCTCACAGCACATTATCTAGTTTTAACTTTTAAAGTTATAATCATGATTAATTCCTACTGTAACTTACTGCTAGGCTTAAAATAATAAGATATTCCAGGAACCCTGATGGAAAAAAGTCACTTTGTCTAACTTTTTTGGGTTATCCTAGGTAATTTACCCATGTACCTGGAGGGTGTTCCAGGGGTCCATGCCCCCATGGCCTGGTCCATGAACTTACATAGTCAGCACAGAATAGCACAAATACAGTGAAGCCTCAATTTTAGTGAAGTAACATGGGGAAAGTGTCCAGTAATGCTATTTTTTTTTTGTTAAATCTGAATAATGAGTGTGTTTGTAAATTTGTAACAATACTGGGCAATTCTGAAAACAACGGATTTTATCATAAGGCTGTAATTATGTTCACTGGGTAAATTTAAATAATTTTTCATCACTATATGCCTGTATTAATCATGTGCTTAATACATTTAACAGTTTATATACTTCTAGAAATAGTTTGCATCCATTATACCCAGGTACACTATACCTGGTGAGAACAAATTTTAAAATATAATCATTCTAATCGGAATTTATTGCAATCCCACGCGTTCAGAGTCAGTCTGGCTGCGTTTCTCGTCGGCAGAGGGTGGTAGTGATGGTGGTAGAGGGTGGTAATGATGGTGGTAGAGGGTGATAATGATGGTGGTAGAGGGTGGTAGTGATGGTCGTAGAGGGTGGTAGTGATAGTGGAAGAGGGTGGTAGTGATGGTGGTAGAGGGTGGTAGTGATTGTGGTAGATGGTGGTAGTGATGGTGGTAGAGGGTGGTAGTGATTGTGGTAGATGGTGGTAGCGATTGTGGTAGAGGGTGGTAGCGAGAGTGGTAGAGGGTGGTAGTGATGGTGGTCAAGATAACCTCTCCTCCCACTCCCCTCCTCACCATCTTCCATATGCCAACAAGAATCTTCAATAAAGGTAGAAGTGATGTTAAATGTTCATTTATCCATTTCATTAGTTCTTTACATTTATTTCTCATTGTTTTCTTTATGCAGAAGTATAGTTATTCTCTATAAAATGTATTTTTTGTTAATACTTTTGGGTGTCTGGAACAGATTAATTGGATTTACATTATTTCTTAGGGAAAATATTGCTTCAGCTTTCGTTGAATTCGGTTTTCGTCAGATTTTCTGAAACAAATTAATGATGAAAACCAAGGTTCCACTGCACTGAGGAGCATATAAGGTAACAAGCATTGAAGTGAACGTGAGGCTTATCACAATTATATTTCGTGACACCCATGACTACCTCACCAGGGTCAAACGATGGGGCAACGCCGAACTCATAAAGGTCATATGTCTACCAATCAGATTTGATTTAAGGAAATAAGCTGCTTGAAATGCACTGCATGTTAGTGGCTTTCTCTTGTGCCTAACAATACCCCTGAAGGTATACCTGGAGTATACCTGTAGGGGGTTTCAGGGGTGAAGATCCCTGCGGCCAGGTCCGTGACCAGACTCTGTTACGTGCATACTGCAAAAAAATAATAAGTATATATTTGTAAGGAAAGGGAGAGCAGTTTCATTTCTTTGAATTGAGAGTTCTTTGATGGCATCAAGGCACCTTCCTTGAAGGTCACAGAGGTCATGGAACCCGGAGACCACAAGAATGGCAGAGCACCGCAGCAGGTCTACTGGTCCATGTTAGGCAAGGTCAACCCACACTTAACCTGTCATGTATCTAACTTGTATTTAAAGCTAATAATAATAATATAATAATAATAACAACAGTCTTTATTTCTACATGATACAATGTATACATACCATAGTTGACATCAAAGATATGCTATATAGAAAGCCCTTAATTATGTACAGCATTTCGGGCAAATCAGGTTAATTTTGTCCCCAGGATGCAACCCACATCAGTCAACTAACACCCAGGTACCTATTTTACTGCTAGGTGAACATAGACAGCAGGTATCTTAAGGAAACACATGCTAATGCTTCCACCCGTACCGGGGATCGAACCCCGGACCTCAGTGTGAGAGCTGAGTGCACTACCAACCCAGCTATAGAACTTTTTTGGGTTATCCGACGTAATTTACACTATGATAATTATACTTAATGTACAGCTGTGCCTAAATAAACTTACTATAGGTCTCATAATTATTTCTTTTCCTTGGATTAGAGCCTTACACTTGTAGTTTGATCCAAGGAACTGGAGGGTAACCAAATCCTAGGATCAGGAGCCCTTTACCACTATCAGGACAATTACTCTATTATTATTATTATTATAATAATCAAGAAGCGCTAAACCCGCAGCATTATACAGCACCTGAGGGGGGGTGGAAGGTATTCAGGCTTAATTCATGAAACTGGAACACAGATCCAGTTCCCTAGATCAAGAGCCCCTCACCAGCATCAAGGAACCTCCCTGGAGGAGACACTCTCAACAACGTACATTAAAAACAATACCTACACCCTGGATGTTACCCGCCATCATCAGTACACTTGCTACCTTCCTCATCTTCAAAATTACTCTGTCTTCTTCCTCCTCTTGGGGTTTTTGCAGCCACCTGATAATTTAGGAATTTTGGAGAACTGTCTTCCGGTGTCCAGGGAAAAAATCTCCACCAAATTTGTTATTGTTGTTGGGTTTATAAGGGCCACTGAGGGCACAAGTCTCGAGTCCGGCTTCTCGTTGGTACCAACAATATTTGTTGTCCAAGGCTGGACGGTGACCAGACCTACCTGGAGTTTATTACCTTTGTAAATTGTGACTTCATTACCTTTGTAAATTGTGACTTCATTACCTTTGTAAATTGTGACTTCATTACCTTTGTAACTTGCTCAGCTATCAAACCTTTGAGGTCCAGTCCCTGGACCCATTATGTACCTCTGTAATCTTTTGACTACCGCCACAGGATGGGTATGGTGTGCATAATAAAGATATTAAACTAAAAAAAAGGCTGGACGGTGAGAGAAAAGGAACAAAAGTTCCCTTGTAAACGGAGACAGAAACTTGAAGTTTTCAATTAGATCTGGTGGATGCCCTTGTCAAGCAGAGATGGACGCCTACACCTCTACCTGAGTACAGAAACCGGCTTCCCACCAAAGACCGTTAAAGAATTATGCGCAGAGCGGAAAAAATGGAGCTGGCTAAAGTAAGCTGATGAACAGGTGCCATTCCTGTAGAGTGCCCGGCGGGTAAAATAGATGAGGATATGCGTCCCAGAGAGAAAGGGGAAAATTTGTCACTGATACTCAGGCGAGAGACGTCTACACCCGACGAAGGCTGACGCAGAAGTCCCGTCAGACTTATTCTCCCAGACTTTCTTCTTTGTTGTGTTTATAAAGGGTCACCTGACAACTTACTGTCCTGATTCTTGCTGCTTAATGTTAGTATGTAACTTTATTTAGGTACAGGAACACTTAAGTAGAATTATCATACATAATAATAATATAATAATAATCTTTATTTCTATAAGTACATGTATATGGTATACAGACCATAGCTGACATCAGTGATATACTGCTATGTAGAAAGTCCCTTGTTATGCTGAGTATTTCTCGGAAATTACGTCAATTTTTTTTCCCCAGGATGCGACCCACACCAGTCCACTAACACCCAGGTACCTATTTTACTGTTAGGTGAACATGGACAGCAGGTGTCTTAAGGAAACACGTCCTAATGTTTCAACCCGTACCGGGGATCGAACCACGGACCTCAATGGGTGTTAGCTGAATGCGCTGCCAATCGTGTTATGCTCTACTGTTTTAATATTCTGCCTTCATTATTTTAGCATTTGGCACTGGTCTGCCTGGTGCCAATCTACCTTATTCTAGCTAGGTAGACGGACTTTCTACTCATTTCTCCAACATTAAAAGCTCCTGATGATGTGTTGATTGCAACACGAAAGGCCTAGAGCTATAATTCTATTTCCTTTGTGGTTGTTTTACATATAATGATAAATGATAAATAATAAACTTTATTTCTACAAAGTATAATTTACAATTGGTCCAGTAAAAAGGTGACATTATTGATATAGTTTATATTAAACCCCGGGTTAAGCACATCATCTCGGACATCTTTAAAATAAATGTAAAACTACTACTGAAATTCATTACCCATATAAGAAAACTAAGTTTTCTTTAGAAAGAGAAACGGGAACAATCAGTTCTCGGTTAGTTAATTATGCTGCCTAAGCAACAAGTGATTCCCAGTTAGGTCAGGAGGAACCAGACATCCACACTCATCTGAGTCAACAAAAACAGGCTTTCCATTAGCATAGAAGCTTGTGTGCTACGCCCTGATCAATTACTCAGCAGTGGGGGGTGAATAATAATGACAAACATCCCAGGAAAAGAAAACGCTGAAAATTCGACAGTGATGCTGGCGGCAGGGGGAAGAGAGAAAAAATTCCGCATTCCACCTTTAGCAGTCAGCACTGAACAATTTCTTTCTTGTGTTATGGGGTTTATAGGGCAACAACACCTGACGTCGTAACGAACCTTGCACGACGTACGTCTTTATTCCCAGGCCCATCAAGGTGGTTCCTTGATGCTGGTGAGGGGCTCTTGATCTACGGAACTGGATCTGTGTTCCACTTCCCTGAATTAAGCCCGGATCCCTTCAATATCCCACCACAGATGCTGTATAATTTGTTCCCAGGCCATTTACTTAGGCAAGTGCAGCCTTGATGCGTAGAGGGTAATCAGGTTTTATCCCTTGGATAAAACCTGATTACCCTCTACTCTTCAGGCCCTGTATGATCCATATGGGTTTGGCGCTTCCTCGTGGATACAATAATTTACATAATTTATGCCAATAACGACTGAAAAAAAAGTGCTTTACCCGAATTTGGTCACACAGGAACCAACACTGGAGCCGTCATCATTGTCTGCTAAGAGCTGCCTTATCTTCGGCTAATTTACGGGGCAAGATACATTATCCTACCTCACCGTAGACATTATTGTTTGTATCTCTGGCCAACATGAGGCCTGGTCACAGACCGGGCCGAGGGGGCGTTGACCCCCAAAAACCCCTCCAGGTATATAGCCGAGACCTTTGCATCTGTGGCAGCTCTGCTATCATGACCTGGAGGATTACTGGCTATTCTGGAGAGATTTGCCACCATTTTGTGATTCCTGGATGATGTATACTTTTCAGGAGACGTTAATTTTGGCAGTGAGAATGTGTATATCATGTGTATGTATATATTACAAACACACGATAAAGCTCCTGGAACAGGGAGTCGGTCTAGTAGCGACGATCAGTGAAGAGGCGTAGATCGACACCATGCCCAGCCCTTCTAGGGTAGGGTAGGTGCCTGAGTCCGAGCCTTTAGTTCATAAGACTGTCATTCCCATTAGCCCCCTTGGGGCGGGGATGGCAGACCAGAGAGGCCTAGCTTGTGGCTAGGCCTGGGGACAGTTGGTCCCAAAGATGAGGAGGTACTTGTGCCTCCTCCCATGGGAGACTTAGGTCTCAGACACTCCCTAAAGAGGGAGCCAAGGCCGGGCCACCACTTGGAAAAGGCCCGGGCCGGGGGAATACCGGCGAATCTTTAACTAAGTGAAGAGGCGGGACCAGGAGCTGTGAATCGACCCCTGCAACCACAATTAAGTGAGCACACACACACTAAACTATCTTAAATACAAGGAAAAGTGAAAGAAAAATTCCAGTGATATTTTTATTCATGCAAAACCGTAATTAAAACATTCACAAAACACTGAGGTAGATTGTGTGTCACAACACTAATTTAGAGAATGTGGTTTGAAAATTATCATTTTTCCTCTATTTACTTATGTACAGGGCATGGGAAGACCTCTGGATGCTTCAGAAGGGTGATATCATGTACGGGTATTACCCCCTACGGGTTTAACGCGCCCCTGCAATTATATGTAATGTCTTATTCTCTGACTGCTATTACCGTTATTACGTTCATGGAGAAGCGCTAATCCCGTAGGGGATTATACAGCGCATGGGGAATGGGATTATCATGGGGAGCGCTAAAGACGTATGGTGTGGAAAATACTGCAAATATTTTCCAGAAATTCAGTATTTATATGTAAATAGATGGCCATACTGTATTTAATAATATTTATGTCATAGAAAACGGAAAGCCTGCGTCTGCGCAGACGAGACTCGCCATCTTGGTTTTGAATTTTGTACAAACGTTGGTGTAATGGGAAGAATTTTTCGTGCTCTAGAGGTTAAAATTGTGTTGACACCTCTCAAATAGGAGGCGAAATTGGTGGATGTGCATTCCTGCATAACTTGAGATATCAGACGACTGGACAAGACAGCTCCAGGAACCTCAGATAAGCTCTAGATTTGTGTGTAATTCTGGCCAGCATTATTTTCATAGATTTAGTTAGAGTGAAGTTTTCTGAGTATGATACACATTAATCTCCAGTCAAATTTGTGAGTGATATTAAGATATATTTTCCTTCTGTTATATAATTGTGTATATATATAACCATTTATTATTTTTAATATACAGTCCACAAATTTATATATATTTACCAGTATTCCTGGTGTATGTATATTTCATTTAATTAATAGGTCCAGAGCAACTTGTTTACCTGGAGAGAGTTCAGGTAAACTCCAGGTAAACAAGTTGCTCTGGACCTATTAATTAAATAAAATATACATACACCAGGAATACTGGTGGTTATGACAGTGGTAGGTATCGAAGGGGGACATTTTTTGCGACCTAGGTGTCCCAAATTCCTACTTGTCTATGTAACATTGATAAATAATAATTATCTTTGTTATCATTTACTGTTATGTACATAATTAGTTACATTCAGATAAATGCAATTTTCCACATTTAATTTGCCCGTTGTAAATGATAAAGATTATATTTATCAATGTTACATAGACAAGTAGGAATTTGGGACACCTAGGTCGCAAAAAATGTCCCCCTTCGATACCTACCACTGTCATAACCACAAGTTGCTCTGGACCTATTAATTAAATGAAATATACATACACCAGGAATACTGGTAAATATATATAAATTTGTGGACTGTATATTAAAAATAATAAATGGTTATATATATACACAATTACATAACAGAAGGAAAATATATCTTAATATCACTCACCAATTTGACTGGAGATTAATGTGTATCATACTCAGAAAACCTCACTCTAACTAAATCTATGAAAATAATGCTGGCCAGAATTACACACAAATCTAGAGCTTATCTGAGGTTCCTGGAGCTGTCTTGTCCAGTCGTCTGATATCTCAAGTTATGCAGGAATGCACATCCACCAGTTTCGCCTCCTATTTGAGAGGTGTCAACACAATTTTAACCTCTAGAACACGAAAAATTCTTCCCATTACACCAACGTTTGTACAAAATTCAAAACCAAGATGGAGAGTCTCGTCTGTGCAGACGCAGGCTTTCCGTTTTCTATGACATAAATATTATTAAATACAGTATGGCCATCTATTTACATATAAATACTGAATTTCTGGAAAATATATACGGTATTTTCCACATATGGATTATACAGCGCCTGTGGGGGGAGAGTCAGGCTTAATTCAGGGTAGTGGAGCACAGATCCAGTGGGGAAGGCGGGGGGAAGTAATGAGGTTTGATCCGAGATAGGGGAAGAGCACTTCCGACTACTTGGATCAAGAGCCCGTCACCAGCATCAAGGTTCCCTCCCCCCCATGTTGATATGCGGGGTGAGTACTTTAACGTCTGTCAAGACTCACTCAGAATTAAACAGTCTCCACTAGGCTTCAGGTCTCACCTTACATTTATATCCATTAAAAATACAATGACACTTTGAACACAAACTACCTTTACATGGCGACGTTTTGCCCACCATGGTGGCTCCAAACGCCTTTTTTCTTTTGCATTCAATAACTTTGAATTACCACTTGTCTCGGTACGACACTCTGAATACAGGTTTGTTTCCCTTGCTATCAGAGGACGAAGAATCGAGCCTTCACCACTCACCCACACGGGTTTAGCGCTCCCCATTAATAACAATATTTGAGAATCTAAACGTGTGAAAGAGAAAGGACTAAGCTTCAGTAACTACCCGAGTTATCTAAGACTACATACTACGATACATCAGCTACAACATCTCGCTCAAGACTTACACAAACGTTGGTGTATCATAGCGTTTTATATATATATGTGAGTGAAAAGGTCAACCTTATACTGTTTGAGGGAAAAAATAGCAGTGTTGGTTGGGGTATCAGAGGCGGAACTTGTGTCAGCATGGAAACAATGTGTTTCCTGACACTGGTGGTGGTGTGTTTGTCAGGACCCAGGACAAGTGTTTCCTGACACTGGTGGTGTGTTTGTCAGGACCCAGGACAAGTGTTTCCTGACACTGGTGGTGTGTTTGTCAGGACCCAGGACAAGTGTTTCCTGACACTGGTGGTGTGTTTGTCAGGACCCAGGACAAGTGTTTCCTGACACTGGTGGTGTGTTTGTCAGGACCCAGGACAAGTGTTTCCTGACACTGGTGGTGTGTTTGTCAGGACCCAGGACAAGTGTTTCCTGACACTGGTGGTGTGTTTGTCAGGACCCAGGACAAGTGTTTCCTGACACTGGTGGTGTGTGGTGGTGGTGTGTTTGTCAGGACCCAGGACAAGTGTTTCCTGACACTGGTGGTGTGTTTGTCAGGACCCAGGACAAGTGTTTCCTGACACTGGTGGTGTGTTTGTCAGGACCCAGGACAAGTGTTTCCTGACACTGGTGGTGTGTTTGTCAGGACCCAGGACAAGTGTTTCCTGACACTGGTGGTGTGTTTGTCAGGACCCAGGACAAGTGTTTCCTGACACTGGTGGTGTGTTTGTCAGGACCCAGGACAAGTGTTTCCTGACACTGGTGGTGTGTTTGTCAGGAACCAGGACAAGTGTTTCCTGACACTGGTGGTGTGTTTGTCAGGACCCAGGACAAGTGTTTCCTGACACTGGTGGTGTGTTTGTCAGGACCCAGGACAAGTGTTTCCTGACACTGGTGGTGTGTTTGTCAGGACCCAGGACAAGTGTTTCCTGACACTGGTGGTGTGTTTGTCAGGACCCAGGACAAGTGTTTCCTGACACTGGTGGTGTGTTTGTCAGGACCCAGGACAAGTGTTTCCTGACACTGGTGGTGTGTTTGTCAGGACCCAGGACAAGTGTTTCCTGACACTGGTGGTGTGTTTGTCAGGACCCAGGACAAGTGTTTCCTGACACTGGTGGTGTGTTTGTCAGGACCCAGGACAAGTGTTTCCTGACACTGGTGGTGTGTTTGTCAGGACCCAGGACAAGTGTTTCCTGACACTGGTGGTGTGTTTGTCAGGACCCAGGACAAGTGTTTCCTGACACTGGTGGTGTGTTTGTCAGGACCAGGACAAGTGTTTCCTGACACTGGTGGTGTGTTTGTCAGGACCCAGGACAAGTGTTTCCTGACACTGGTGGTGTGTTTGTCAGGACCCAGGACAAGTGTTTCCTGACACTGGTGGTGTGTTTGTCAGGACCCAGGACAAGTGTTTCCTGACACTGGTGGTGTGTTTGTCAGGACCCAGGACAAGTGTTTCCTGACACTGGTGGTGTGTTTGTCAGGACCCAGGACAAGTGTTTCCTGACACTGGTGGTGTGTTTGTCAGGACCCAGGACAAGTGTTTCCTGACACTGGTGGTGTGTTTGTCAGGACCCAGGACAAGTGTTTCCTGACACTGGTGGTGTGTTTGTCAGGACCCAGGACAAGTGTTTCCTGACACTGGTGGTGTGTTTGTCAGGACCCAGGACAAGTGTTTCCTGACACTGGTGGTGTGTTTGTCAGGACCCAGGACAAGTGTTTCCTGACACTGGTGGAGGTGTGTTTGTCAGGACCCAGGACAAGTGTTTCCTGACACTGGTGGTGGTGTGTTTGTCAGGACCCAGGACAAGTGTTTCCTGACACTGGTGGTGGTGTGTTTGTCAGGACCCAGGACAAGTCTTTCCTGACACTGGTGGTGGTGTGTTTGTCAGGACCCAGGACAAGTGTTTCCTGACACTGGTGGTGTGTTTGTCAGGACCCAGGACAAGTGTTTCCTGACACTGGTGGTGTGTTTGTCAGGACCCAGGACAAGTGTTTCCTGACACTGGTGGTGTGTTTGTCAGGACCCAGGACAAGTGTTTCCTGACACTGGTGGTGGTGGTGGAGTGTTTGTCAGGAACCAGGACAAGTGTTTCCTGACACTGGTGGTGGTGTGTTTGTCAGGACCCAGGACAAGTGTTTCCTGACACTGGTGGTGTGTTTGTCAGGACCCAGGACAAGTGTTTCCTGACACTGGTGGTGTGTTTGTCAGGACCCAGGACAAGTGTTTCCTGACACTGGTGGTGTGTTTGTCAGGACCCAGGACAAGTGTTTCCTGACACTGGTGGTGTGTTTGTCAGGACCCAGGACAAGTGTTTCCTGACACTGGTGGTGTGTTTGTCAGGACCCAGGACAAGTGTTTCCTGACACTGGTGGTGTGTTTGTCAGGACCCAGGACAAGTGTTTCCTGACACTGGTGGTGTGTTTGTCAGGACCCAGGACAAGTGTTTCCTGACACTGGTGGTGTGTTTGTCAGGACCCAGGACAAGTGTTTCCTGACACTGGTGGTGTGTTTGTCAGGACCCAGGACAAGTGTTTCCTGACACTGGTGGTGTGTTTGTCAGGACCCAGGACAAGTGTTTCCTGACACTGGTGGTGGTGTGTTTGTCAGGACCCAGGACAAGTGTTTCCTGACAATGGTGGTGTGTTTGTCAGGACCAGGACAAGTGTTTCCTGACACTGGTGGTGTGTTTGTCAGGACCCAGGACAAGTGTTTCCTGACACTGGTGGTGGTGTGTTTGTCAGGACCCAGGACAAGTGTTTCCTGACACTGGTGGTGTGTTTGTCAGGACCCAGGACAAGTGTTTCCTGACACTGGTGGTGGTGTGTTCGTCAGGACCCAGGACAAGTGTTTCCTGACACTGGTGGTGGTGTGTTCGTCAGGACCCAGGACAAGTGTTTCCTGACACTGGTGGTGGTGTGTTTGTCAGGAACCAGGACAAGTGTTTCCTGACACTGGTGGTGTGTTTGTCAGGAACCAGGACAAGTGTTTCCTGACACTGGTGGTGGTGTGTTTGTCAGGACCAGGACAAGTGTTTCCTGACACTGGTGGTGGTTTGTTTGTCAGGACCCAGGACAAGTGTTTCCTGACACTGGGGGTGTGTTTGTCAGGACCCAGGACAAGTGTTTCCTGACACTGGTGGTGTGTTTGTCAGGACCAGGACAAGTGTTTCCTGACACTGGTGGTGGTGTGTTTGTCAGGACCAGGACAAGTGTTTCCTGACACTGGTGGTGTGTTTGTCAGGACCCAGGACAAGTGTTTCCTGACACTGGTGGTGTGTTTGTCAGGACCCAGGACATGTGTTTCCTGACACTGGTGGTGGTGTGTTTGTCAGGACCCAGAACAAGTGTTTCCTGACACTGGTGGTGGTGTGTTTGTCAGGACCCAGAACAAGTGTTTCCTGACACTGGTGGTGTGTTTGTCAGGACCCAGGACAAGTGTTTCCTGACACTGGTGGTGGTGTGTTTGTCAGGACCCAGAACAAGTGTTTCCTGACACTGGTGGTGGTGTGTTTGTCAGGAACCAGGACAAGTGTTTCCTGACACTGGTGGTGTGTTTGTCAGGACTCAGGACAAGTGTTTCCTGACACTGGTGGTGGTGTGTTTGTCAGGACCCAGGACATGTGTTTCCTGACACTGGTGGTGTGTTTTTCAGGACCCAGGACAAGTGTTTCCTGACACTGGTGGTGTGTTTGTCAGGACCCAGGACAAGTGTTTCCTGACACTGGTGGTGTGTTTGTCAGGACCCAGGACAAGTGTTTCCTGACACTGGTGGTGTGTTTGTCAGGACCCAGGACAAGTGTTTCCTGACACTGGTGGTGGTGTGTTCGTCAGGACCCAGGACAAGTGTTTCCTGACACTGGTGGTGGTGTGTTTGTCAGGAACCAGGACAAGTGTTTCCTGACACTGATGGTGGTGGTGTTTGTCAGGAACCAGGACAAGTGTTTCCTGACACTGGTGGTGTGTTTGTCAGGAACCAGGACAAGTGTTTCCTGACACTGGTGGTGGTGGTGGTGGTGGTGGTGGAGTGTTTGTCAGGAACCAGGACAAGTGTTTCCTGACACTGGTGGTGGTGTGTTTGTCAGGAACCAGGACAAGTGTTTTCTGACACTGGTGGTGGTGTGTTTGTCAGGACCCAGGACAAGTGTTTCCTGACACTGGTGGTGGTGGTGTGTTTGTCAGGACCCAGGACAAGTGTTTCCTGACACTGGTGGTGTGTTTGTCAGGAACCAGGACAAGTGTTTCCTGACACTGGTGGTGGTGTGTTTGTCAGGACCCAGGACAAGTGTTTCCTGACACTGGTGGTGGTGTGTTTGTCAGGACCCAGGACAAGTGTTTCCTGACACTGGTGGTGGTGTGTTTGTCAGGAACCAGGACAAGTGTTTCCTGACACTGTTGGTGGTGGTGGTGGTGTGTTTGTCAGGAACCAGGACAAGTGTTTCCTGACACTGGTGGTGGTGGTGGAGTGTTTGTCAGGAACCAGGACAAGTGTTTCCTGACACTGGTGGTGGTGTGTTTGTCAGGAACCAGGACAAGTGTTTCCTGACACTGGTGTTGGTGGGTTTGTCAGGAACCAGGACAAGTGTTTCCTGACACTGGTGGTGTGTTTGTCAGGACCCAGGACAAGTGTTTCCTGACACTGGTGGTGGTGTGTTTGTCAGGAACCAGGACAAGTGTTTCCTGACAGTGGTGGTGGTGTGTTTGTCAGGAACCAGGACAAGTGTTTCCTGACACTGGTATTGGTGATGGAATGTTTGTCAGGAACCAGGACAAATGTCTCCTGACACAGGTGGTAGTGTATTCGTCAGGAACCAGAACAAGTTTCTCCTGACACAGGTGGTAGTGTATTCGTCAGGAACCAGAACAAGTTTCTCCTGACACAGGTGGTAGTATATTCGTCAGGAACCATTACAAGTGTCTCCTGACACAGATCTTCTCCTGACAACACATACAGGGGTTGAACATCTGCCAGATTTCAACACCACAGAGGAAAATAATCACCAGATAATAACATCCTAAAATAAATGAGGTAAAAATACTATAGCGTAAGATTATACACGCTTGTCAGCTTGACATACATCATACAAGAATACTATCATACACGGATGATTAACTATACAGTACAATACTTGAGTATTAAATCTAATATATTTACAGTATGAAAAAAATGGAATCCAGTGGAAAAAATATAAATTCTATAAATACGAAAATATATTTCAATAGCAAGATGTGAGGTTTCTTTCCGGACATTTGCAATGTTAGTTTTTCATCTGTCAATTAAAATGTAAAAAGGTGCTGAGGTTTATGAGTAAATGGTTGTTAATATCAACGTATGTAGACGAATATAGGCTGCAGAAACGTGCTGGGGCAACGTTTCGGTCTGTGTAGTGTTTATCAAGCCACACAGACGACACATGTCTTAACTGTAACCTCTGTAACCATTTATATTTTGTACTTTTTTTGTCTTTATACGCCGTTTCGTCCAAATTTCAACTCATAATAAAACTGTAATAGCTTGTACTATATGGTGTAACTTAGATTTCTATAAATACACAATTACAATAAGAATAATTAGCCAGCTAACCAGGCGGTAACTAGATGATAGGCAACTATCTACTCTGCCAACATCAGAGAAGGGAGGGATTCTGTTGAGCCAGAAATGTGAACAAATCTTGTAAACGTGGGTGTTAGTCACATGATCCGCTCGTTGTAGGATACCTGGAGGGTTCCGGAGGTCAAAGTCACATGATCCGCTCGTTGTAGGATACCTGGAGGGTTCCGGAGGTCAACGCCCCCGCGGCCCGGTCCATGACCAGGCTTCACGGTGGATCAAGGCCCCATGTAAACCGACGTATGAATCAGAGCCCCGGCTGTTGGTCACTTGACCGAGGCCTTTTATTTGTCAAGGTTTTACCCCGTTAAAATATATATAGTGTATCACGAGAGGTGCTATTAAAGGTTTTCCGCTCCGTTTAACGAAGGATCAGAACTCCAGGTATTGGGATCCAGTACTATTTACACTTGGAATTTCTCTGCGTGTCGCTGATGATGAACGTCAGCTGCAGAACTAGCATTAATTGAGGCAAAGTTTCGTTCTATGTAGAGCTTGATCAAGCTCTAAACAGAGAGATACGTTGTCATCCTCCAAAAAGTCTGTTCTGAAGCTTATGTTTTCGTTGACATTCTTATTGGCAACACGTTATCTCTTTCTCACTACTGATACTGTTGAGGAATCCAACACTATACACTGAGGAATCCAACACTATACACTGAGGAATCCAACACTATACACTGAGGAATCCAACACTATACACTGAGGAATCCAACACTATACACTGATGAATCCAACACTATACACTGAGGAATCCAACACTATACACTGAGGAATCCAACAATATACACTGAGGAATCCAACACTATACACTGAGGAATCCAACACTATACACTGAGGAATCCAACACTATACACTGAGGAATCCAACACTATACACTGAGGAATCCAACACTATACACTGAGGAATCCAACACTATACACTGAGGAATCCAACACTATACACTGGGGAATCCAACACTATACACTGAGGAATCCAACACTATACACTGAGGAATCCAACACTATACACTGGGGAATCCAACACTATACACTGAGGAATCCAACACTATACACTGAGGAATCCAACACTATACACTGGGGAATCCAACACTATACACTGGGGAATCCAACGCTATACATTGAGGAATCCAACACTATACACTGGGGAATCCAACACTATACACTGGGGAATCGAACACTATACACTGGGGAATCCAACACTATACACTGAGGAATCCAACACTATACAATGAGGAATCCAACACTATACACTGGGGAATCCAACACTATACACTGGGGAATCCAACACTATACACTGAGGAATCCAACACTATACACTGAGGAATACAACACTATACACTGAGGAATCCAACACTATACACTGAGGAATCCAACACTATACACTGGGGAATCCAACACTATACACTGAGGAATCCAACACTATATAATGAGGAATCCAACACTATATACTGAGGAATCCAACACTATACACTGAGGAATCCAACACTATACACTGAGGAATCCAACACTATACACTGGGGAATCCAACACTATACACTGAGGAATCCAACACTATACACTGAGGAATCCAACACTATACACTGAGGAATCCAACACTATACACTGAGGAATCCAACACTATACACTGGGGAATCCAACACTATACACTGAGGAATCCAACACTATACACTGAGGAATCCAACACTATATACTGAGGAATCCAACACTATACACTACTGTGTGAGAATGCGCAGTATTTCGGAATTGTCCATGGAATTAAGTGTATGGATATCAATACCCAGAGTCTTGGCTACACTTGTCATGTCAAGACCAAAACTCTTCAGCAGCTCGACGAAGTTCATCTCCTCTCCTGAAATAAATAGAAAGTTCCTGAGAGACTTGATTGGGCCACAAGGAATTATCCGGTTATCGTCTACAAGGTGTTACGATGTGAATTATCATACATGATATATATAGACTAAGAGGTGTATATTTTACAGTGTGTATCTAATGACTCTTTAATCCTGGTAGTTAAAAGTGTATTCGACAGACTTTGAACTCCATTAACCAACCAGTATGTCGAACTGCAATAGAAGGAGGGGCTCTTGATCCAAGGAAACAGACTTACCTTGACCATCATCGACCCTACGAGGTTCAGCCTCATAAGACATTTGTAATTATTATTATAATTAAAACCTAACCCCTAAGACATTTTTAAGAAATCATCTTTCATTTAAAGCGATAAACCTGTCAGGGGTGACAAGTTTTAAGATCTGGAAGCACAAAACATGGAAGGTGTTCCAGGAGTCAGGTTCCCACTTACCTGTGAAAGGGTTGAATAGTTTGGGACAAGCGTAGTTACAATGTGGCCAGGTACAGCGATCTGTGAGGTGTAATGGATGGCTGGGACACATATCCTCTGTCCATTCATCCTCCGGACGAGATGTATCCCTTGGCCACCCTTGTGTTGCGAGGGAGTGTGTGTTGCGGTTGGTGGGTGAGTGTTGCGAAGGAGAGGCTGCGGTTGTGACGGGTTCAGTGTGATGGAGGTCACTTTGTTGGGAGTGCAGGAGGGAGAGGGAACGTCCGCTCCTCACTCCATCAACATATCTTTCCCCAACCTCAGTTAAGCCTGTAAAAAAAGGTTACGTAGGTGAATATTGTATCGTGAGGAGAACTGTACCAGTTACTGCAGTAGGTGGCCATTCTCACGGGTCCTGCCGGGTTCAGTGCCCAGGTTCAGTTCCCTTGTTCAACACCGGGTTCAATACCCAGGTTCGGTCCCCTTCAACACAGGGTTCAATCCCTAGTCTCCATACCTTCATAAAATTACACATTTCGAGACAAAAATAAACACCACGTTACTTGATAAAAAATATATATTTATTAATATATATCATGCAGTGCAACAGTGTATACTGTGTCTCCATTATTGCAAATATAATGAAGTATTTGCTAAAAATTCACTACAAATAGCCGTCCTGCTCCCCCTCTCGTTAGTGTGACTTTGTCAATGGTCCAAGTCGGACCGAAACGTCGTCGTAAGAGTATGGGTAGGAGGAACCGGCCATGGCATAATGAAACCCATACCCAGGTCATGAGGGCCAGAGTAATGATAATTCTGGTTAATAACAATAACTTTATTTACTGCAACTTATACAGACCATAGCTGACGTCAATGACATACTACTATATAGAAAGTCCCTTGTTATGCTGAGCATTTCCCCACAAATTAGGTCCTTGTCCCAGGATGCGACCCACACCAGTCCACTAACTTCTAGGTACCCATTTTATTGATGGGTGAACACAGACAACCAGTGTGAAGAAACATGCCCAATGTTTCTACCCTCGCTGGGAATCGAACGCAGACGCTCGCCGTGTGAAGCGAGAGCTTTAGCGATCAGGTCACGGAACCCTCCAGAGTTATCAAGGTAGGTTATGAAGGAATTGATAGCCACAGTTAATTAAGGCCGGTCGTCAGTCAGGGGTGTCCGCAGCTCTATTGCTATCCTACTTAGCTCACACTGAGGTCCGGGGTTTGATCCCCGGTACGGGTGGAAACATTAGGATATGTTTCCTGAAGACACCTGCTGTCCACGTTCACCTAACAATAAAATAGGTACCTGGGTGTTAGTAGACTGGTGTGGGTCGCATCCTGGGGACAAAACTGACATAATTTGCGGGAAATGCTCAGCATAACAAGGAACTTTCTATACAGTAGTATGTCACTGATGTCAACTATGGTCTGTATAAGTTGTATAATGTACTTGTAGAAATAAAGATTATTATTATTATTATTATTATTATTATTATTATTATTATTATTATTATTATTATTATTATTATTATTACGTAAGAGATGGTGTCCCCTACCTTCCCTCTCCTTCCAGCTGACGCTTCTACTATGTCGTCTTGACGCAGATTTTCTCCTTCCTTGACCTGCCGTGGAAGAAATACATCATTTTATTACAATGACAACAATAAGCGCTAAGCCCGTAGGTCATTCAGCGTAAGGAGCGGTGTAGGCTCCATCCTCCATCCGTCAATGACAGTTTGATCTCTGACCAGTCAGTTTGTTCTGTCTCCATGTGGGTTATTATTGAGCATATATATATATATATGGACTCCTAGCACTAGCACCCCAGCAGCCTACCTCATGGACTCCTAGCACCTCAGCAGCCTACCTCATGGACTATAGCACCCCAGCAGCCTACCTCATACTCCTATATAGCCTACCTCATGGACTCCTAGCACCCCAGCAGCCTACCTCATTGACTCCTAGCACCTCAGCAGCCTACCTCATGGACTCCTAGCACCCCAGCAGCCTACCTCATGGACTCCTAGCACCCAGCAGCCTACCTCATGGACTCCTAGCACTAGCACCCCAGCAGCCTACCTCATGGACTCCTCAGCAGCACTCAGCTAGCACCCAGCAGCCTACCTCATGGACTCCTAGCACTAGCACCCTCAGCAGCCTACCTCATGGACTCCTAGCACTAGCACCCCAGCAGCCTACCTCATGGACTCCTAGCACTAGCACCCCAGCAGCTCATGGACCTCATGGACTCCTAGCACTAGCACCCCAGCAGCCTACCTCATGGACTCCTAGCACTAGCACCCCAGCAGCCTACCTCATGGACTCCTAGCACTAGCACCCCAGCAGCCTACCTCATGGACTCCTAGCACTAGCACCCCAGCAGCCTACCTCATGGACTCCTAGCACTAGCACCCCAGCAGCCTACCTCATGGACTCCTAGCACTAGCACCCCAGCAGCCTACCTCATGGACTCCTAGCACTAGCACCCCAGCAGCCTACCTCATGGACTCCTAGCACTAGCACCCCAGCAGCCTACCTCATGGACTCCTAGCACTAGCACCCCAGCAGCCTACCTCATGGACTCCTAGCACTAGCACCCCAGCAGCCTACCTCATGGACTCCTAGCACTAGCACCCCAGCAGCCTACCTCATGGACTCCTAGCACTAGCATCCCAGCAGCCTACCTCATGGACTCCTAGCACTAGCACCCCAGCAGCCTACCTCATGGACTCCTAGCACTAGCACCCCAGCAGCCTACCTCATGGACTCCTAGCACTAGCACCCCAGCAGCCTACCTCATGGACTCCTAGCACTAGCACCCCAGCAGCCTACCTCATGGACTCCTAGCACTAGCACCCCAGCAGCCTACCTCATGGACTCCTAGCACCCCAGCAGCCTACCTCCTAGCACTAGCACCCCAGCAGCCTACCTCATGGACTCCTAGCACCTCAGCAGCCTACCTCATGGACTCCTAGCACCCAGCAGCCTACCTCATGGACTCCTAGCACCCCAGCAGCCTACCTCATGGACTCCTAGCACCCAGCAGCCTACCTCATGGACTCCTAGCACCCCAGCAGCCTACCTCATAGACTCCTAGCACCTCAGCAGCCTACCTCATGGACTCCTAGCACCCCAGCAGCCTACCTCATGGACTCCTAGCACCCCAGCAGCCTACCTCAAGGACTCCTAGCACCCCAGCAGCTACTAGCTAGCCCCAGCAGCCTACCTCATGGACTCCTAGCACTAGCACCCCAGCAGCCTACCTCATGGACTCCTCCTAGCTACTAGCTACCCCAGCAGCCTACCTCAAGGACTCCTAGCACTAGCACCCCAGCAGCCTACCTCATGGACTCCTAGCACCCCAACAGCCTACCTCAAGGACTCCTAGCACTAGCACCCCAGAAGCCTACCTCATGGACTCCTAGCACCCCAGCAGCCTACCTCAAGGACTCCTAGCACTAGCACCCCAGCAGCCTACCTCATGGATTCCTAGCACCCCAGCAGCCTACCTCATGGACTACTAGCACCCCAGCAGCCTACCTCAAGGACTCCTAGCACTAGCACCCCAGCAGCCTACCTCATGGACTCCTAGCACTAGCACCCCAGCAGCCTACCTCATGGACTCCTAGCACTAGCACCCCAGCAGCCTACCTCATGGACTCCTAGCACTAGCACCCCAGCAGCCTACCTCATGGACTCCTAGCACTAGCACCCCAGCAGCCTACCTCATGGACTCCTAGCACTAGCACCCCAGCAGCCTACCTCATGGACTCCTAGCACTAGCACCCCAGCAGCCTGCCTCATGGACTCCTCACCTCAAGGACTCCTAGCACTAGCACCCCAGCAGCCTACCTCAAGGACTCCTAGCACTAGCACCCCAGCAGCCTACCTCATGGACTCCTAGCACTAGCATCCCAGCAGCCTACCTCATGGACTCCTAGCACTAGCACCCCAACAGCCTACCTCATGGACTCCTAGCACTAGCACCCCAGCAGCCTACCTCATGGACTCCTAGCACTAGCACCCCAGCAGCCTACCTCATGGACTCCTAGCACTAGCACCCCAGCAGCCTACCTCATGGACTCCTAGCACTAGCACCCCAGCAGCCTACCTCATGGACTCCTAGCACCCCAGCAGCCTACCTCATGGACTCCTAGCACTAGCACCCCAGCAGCCTACCTCATGGACTCCTAGCACCTCAGCAGCCTACCTCATGGACTCCTAGCACCCAGCAGCCTACCTCATGGACTCCTAGCACCCCAGCAGCCTACCTCATGGACTCCTAGCACCTCAACAGCCTACCTCATGGACTCCTAGCACCCCAGCAGCCTACCTCATGGACTCCTAGCACCCCAGCAGCCTACCTCAAGGACTCCTAGCACTAGCACCCCAGCAGCCTACCTCATGGACTCCTAGCACCCCAACAGCCTACCTCAAGGACTCCTAGCACTAGCACCCCAGAAGCCTACCTCATGGAGCCTACCTAGACTACTAGCACCCCAGCAGCCTACCTCAAGGACTCCTAGCACTAGCACCCCAGCAGCCTACCTCATGGACTCCTAGCACTAGCACCCCAGCAGCCTACCTCATGGACTCCTAGCACTAGCACCCCAGCAGCCTACCTCATGGACTCCTAGCACTAGCACCCCAGCAGCCTACCTCATGGACTCCTAGCACTAGCACCCCAGCAGCCTACCTCATGGACTCCTAGCACTAGCACCCCAGCAGCCTACCTCAAGGACTCCTAGCACTAGCACCCCAGCAGCCTACCTCATGGACTCCTAGCACCCCAGCAGCCTACCTCAAGGACTCCTAGCACTAGCACCCCAGCAGCCTACCTCAAGGACTCCTAGCACTAGCACCCCAGCAGCCTACCTCATGGACTCCTAGCACTAGCACCCCAGCAGCCTACCTCATGGACTCCTAGCACTAGCACCCCAACAGCCTACCTCATGGACTCCTAGCACTAGCACCCCAGCAGCCTACCTCATGGACTCCTAGCACTAGCACCCCAGCAGCCTACCTCATGGACTCCTAGCACTAGCACCCCAGCAGCCTACCTCATGGACTCCTAGCACCCCAGCAGCCTACCTCATGGACTCCTAGCACTAGCACCCCAGCAGCCTACCTCATGGACTCCTAGCACTAGCACCCCAGCAGCCTGCCTCATGGACTCCTAGCACTAGCACCCCAGCAGCCTACCTCATGGACTCCTAGCACTAGCACCCCAGCAGCCTACCTCATGGACTCCTAGCACTAGCACCCCAGCAGCCTACCTCATGGACTCCTAGCAATAGCACCCCAGCAGCCTGCCTCATGGACTCCTAGCACTAGCACCCCAGCAGCCTGCCTCATGGACTCCTAGCACTAGCACCCCAGCAGCCTACCTCATGGACTCCTAGCACTAGCACCCCAGCAGCCTACCTCATGGACTCTTAGCACTAGCACCCCAGCAGCCTACCTCATGGACTCCTAGCACTAGCACCCCAGCAGCCTACCTCATGGACTCCTAGCACTAGCACCCCAGCAGCCTACCTCATGGACTCCTAGCACTAGCACCCCAGCAGCCTGCCTCATGGACTCCTAGCACTAGCACCCCAGCAGCCTACCTCATGGACTCCTAGCACTAGCACCCCAGCAGCCTACCTCATGGACTCCTAGCACTAGCACCCCAGCAGCCTACCTCATGGACTCCTAGCACTAGCAGCCCAGCAGCCTACCTCATGGACTCCTAGCAATAGCACCCCAGCAGCCTGCCTCATGGACTCTTAGCACTAGCACCCCAGCAGCCTACCTCATGGACTCTTAGCACTAGCACCCCAGCAGCCTACCTCATGGACTCCTAGCACTAGCACCCTAGCAGCCTACCTCATGGACTCCTAGCACTAGCACCCCAGCAGCCTACCTCATGGACTCCTAGCACTAGCACCCCAGCAGCCTGCCTCATGGACTCCTAGCACTAGCACCCCAGCAGCCTACCTCATGGACTCCTAGCACTAGCACCCCAGCAGCCTACCTCATGGACTCCTAGCACTAGCACCCCAGCAGCCTACCTCATGGACTCCTAGCACTAGCACCCCAGCAGCCTACCTCAAGGACTCCTAGCACTAGCACCCCAGCAGCCTACCTCATGGACTCCTAGCACTAGCACCCCAGCAGCCTACCTCATGGACTCCTAGCACTAGCACCCCAGCAGCCTACCTCATGGACTCCTAGCACTAGCACCCCAGCAGCCTACCTCATGGACTCCTAGCACTAGCACCCCAGCAGCCTACCTCATGGACTCCTAGCACTAGCACCCCAGCAGCCTACCTCATGGACTCCTAGCACTAGCACCCCAGCAGCCTACCTCATGGACTCCTAGCACTAGCACCCCAGCAGCCTACCTCATGGACTCCTAGCACTAGCACCCCAGCAGCCTACCTCATGGACTCCTAGCACTAGCACCCCAGCAGCCTACCTCATGGACTCCTAGCACTAGCACCCCAGCAGCCTACCTCATGGACTCCTAGCACTAGCACCCCAGCAGCCTACCTCATGGACTCCTAGCACTAGCACCCCAGCAGCCTACCTCATGGACTCCTAGCACTAGCACCCCAGCAGCCTACCTCATGGACTCCTAGCACTAGCACCCCAGCAGCCTACCTCACCCTACCTCAAGGACTCCTAGCACTAGCACCCCAGCAGCCTACCTCATGGACTCCTAGCACTAGCACCCCAGCAGCCTACCTCATGGACTCCTAGCACTAGCACCCCAGCAGCCTACCTCATGGACTCCTAGCACTAGCACCACAGCAGACTACCTCATGGACTCCTAGCACTAGCACCCCAGCAGCCTACCTCATGGACTCCTAGCACTAGCACCCCAGCAGCCTACCTCATGGACTCCTAGCACTAGCACCCCAGCAGCCTACCTCATGGACTCCTAGCACTAGCACCCCAGCAGCCTACCTCATGGACTCCTAGCACTAGCACCCCAGCAGCCTACCTCATGGACTCCTAGCACTAGCACCCCAGCAGCCTACCTCATGGACTCCTAGCACTAGCACCCCAGCAGCCTACCTCATGGACTCCTAGCACTAGCACCCCAGCAGCCTACCTCATGGACTCCTAGCACTAGCACCCCAGCAGCCTACCTCATGGACTCCTAGCACTAGCACCCCAGCAGCCTACCTCATGGACTCCTAGCACTAGCACCCCAGCAGCCTACCTCATGGACTCCTAGCACTAGCACCCCAGCAGCCTACCTCATGGACTCCTAGCACTAGCACCCCAGCAGCCTACCTCATGGACTCCTAGCACTAGCACCCCAGCAGCCTACCTCATGGACTCCTAGCACTAGCACCCCAGCAGCCTACCTCATGGACTCCTAGCACTAGCACCCCAGCAGCCTACCTCATGGACTCCTAGCACTAGCACCCCAGCAGCCTACCTCATGGACTCCTAGCACTAGCACCCCAGCAGCCTACCTCATGGACTCCTAGCACTAGCACCCCAGCAGCCTACCTCATGGACTCCTAGCACTAGCACCCCAGCAGCCTACCTCATGGACTCCTAGCACTAGCACCCCAGCAGCCTACCTCATGGACTCCTAGCACTAGCACCCCAGCAGCCTACCTCATGGACTCCTAGCACTAGCACCCCAGCAGCCTACCTCATGGACTCCTAGCACTAGCACCCCAGCAGCCTACCTCATGGACTCCTAGCACTAGCACCCCAGCAGCCTACCTCATGGACTCCTAGCACTAGCACCCCAGCAGCCTACCTCATGGACTCCTAGCACTAGCACCCCAGCAGCCTACCTCATGGACTCCTAGCACTAGCACCCCAGCAGCCTACCTCATGGACTCCTAGCACTAGCACCCCAGCAGCCTACCTCATGGACTCCTAGCACTAGCACCCCAGCAGCCTACCTCATGGACTCCTAGCACTAGCACCCCAGCAGCCTACCTCATGGACTCCTAGCACTAGCACCCCAGCAGCCTACCTCATGGACTCCTAGCACTAGCACCCCAGCAGCCTACCTCATGGACTCCTAGCACTAGCACCCCAGCAGCCTACCTCATGGACTCCTAGCACTAGCACCCCAGCAGCCTACCTCATGGACTCCTAGCACTAGCACCCCAGCAGCCTACCTCATGGACTCCTAGCACTAGCACCCCAGCAGCCTACCTCATGGACTCCTAGCACTAGCACCCCAGCAGCCTACCTCATGGACTCCTAGCACTAGCACCCCAGCAGCCTACCTCATGGACTCCTAGCACTAGCACCCCAGCAGCCTACCTCATGGACTCCTAGCACTAGCACCCCAGCAGCCTACCTCATGGACTCCTAGCACTAGCACCCCAGCAGCCTACCTCATGGACTCCTAGCACTAGCACCCCAGCAGCCTACCTCATGGACTCCTAGCACTAGCACCCCAGCAGCCTACCTCATGGACTCCTAGCACTAGCACCCCAGCAGCCTACCTCATGGACTCCTAGCACTAGCACCCCAGCAGCCTACCTCATGGACTCCTAGCACTAGCACCCCAGCAGCCTACCTCATGGACTCCTAGCACTAGCACCCCAGCAGCCTACCTCATGGACTCCTAGCACTAGCACCCCAGCAGCCTACCTCATGGACTCCTAGCACTAGCACCCCAGCAGCCTACCTCATGGACTCCTAGCACTAGCACCCCAGCAGCCTACCTCATGGACTCCTAGCACTAGCACCCCAGCAGCCTACCTCATGGACTCCTAGCACTAGCACCCCAGCAGCCTACCTCATGGACTCCTAGCACTAGCACCCCAGCAGCCTACCTCATGGACTCCTAGCACTAGCACCCCAGCAGCCTACCTCATGGACTCCTAGCACTAGCACCCCAGCAGCCTACCTCATGGACTCCTAGCACTAGCACCCCAGCAGCCTACCTCATGGACTCCTAGCACTAGCACCCCAGCAGCCTACCTCATGGACTCCTAGCACTAGCACCCCAGCAGCCTACCTCATGGACTCCTAGCACTAGCACCCCAGCAGCCTACCTCATGGACTCCTAGCACTAGCACCCCAGCAGCCTACCTCATGGACTCCTAGCACTAGCACCCCAGCAGCCTACCTCAAGGACTCCTAGCACTAGCACCCCAGCAGCCTACCTCATGGACTCCTAGCACTAGCACCCCAGCAGCCTACCTCATGGACTTACTTTGTAAGAGTTAACTCATGAACGTTTAATATGAGATATATGTACCTGGAGAGGGGGGTCAACGCCCCCCGGCCCGGTCTGTGACCGGGTAATATTAAATATTTTTCTTTTTTTGGGTGACCTGACTTTGACATGACCCTAATGGGAATAAGTCACTTTGAGTTTCTTAGGCTATCTTGTGTTCTATATACATAAACTGCTATACAGGTATACACGAATATATAATCTATATATCTGTGTATACCTGAATAAACTTGCTTATAGGAGACGAACTTTTGCTTAGAAGGTCAATACATGTATATGTGTTGTTTCAATTATCGTTGTTAATATGTGTAAGACTGTATATAAGAACATAAGAAGAACATAAGAAAGGAGAAACACTGCAGCAGGCCTGTTGGCCCATACTAGGCAGGTCCTTTACAATTCATCCCACTAACAAACATTTGACCAACCCAATTTTCAATGCTACCCAAGAAATAAGCTATGATGTGCAAGTCCCACTCAAATCAAATACTCATGTATTTATCCAACCTAAATTTGAAACTACCCAAAGCCCTAGCCTTAATAACCCTGACTATTTTTATGTTCACAAGTATTTTCTATTCTGTCGCTTCAGATGAGAGTGTAGATCCTAGTATCTAAACCTATCTACTAATTAACATATGATAACTACAAAGAGAAATTGAACGAAGTTAATATATTACCTTTTTCTCTCTCTCTCCTCTTCCTTCTTTCCATTTGTTTTCTTTTACGTTCACGTCTCTTACGTTTTCTTTCCCGCTTTCTCTTCTTTCTCTCTCTCTCTCGTTTATTTTTCTTTTTTCTTTTTCTTTTTCTCCGTGTACGTCTTTCGGAGGCCTGACTGTCACTTCTGTCATGTAAGTCTTCTTCCGTATGGACAATATGACCATTTTCCTGAGGTGTGTCGATGAAATTTGAGTGTAGTAAATATGGCGAGTCAGGAGTGTGGTCAACCTGCACACTGTTCTTTGGTGAGTCAGCAAGCATTTCTCTGCTGAGAATATTTGGTCTGTTTGTGTCCTGAGACGGTTCACTGTTAACACTGCTGTTACCACTGTTATTATAACTACTGTTCACTCTCTGTTGAGTACTGTCTAGCACCAGGTGATTCCTCTGTACACTGCTACTACTATTTTTAATATTGCTACTATTATTAGGGTTTCTACTCTGTCCCTGCACTTTTCTTTGAGGTTTTTTACTCTTCTGCCATCCATTTCTCCTTTGGCCCTGGTTATTTCTCCTACGTCCATTGCCTCCATGTCCTTGATTGACTGTTTCCTGGTTCCTATGTGTACGGTGCCGCCGGCGCTGGTGTCTCCCACCAGCACCAACACTAGCACCAACACCAGCACCAACACCAACACCAGCAACTGCTCTACCCTCGCCACCAGTCGTTCCCTCAGCAGCTTTGCCTCTGCGTGGAGGCGGTGTGATGGCAGCAAGAGCATCTGATGGTGTGATGTCCCAGCAGTAGAGCGCCTGAGGCAGAGACACGTCCCGTATTTTAACTCCAGCCCAGTTTCTCTTGGTGAAGACAGTATGGGAAATGCAGGAGGGAGCAAACAATGCCCTGCAGAGCAAAGTCTATGATGAAATAAAATATAAAATTAATAAACAACTACACAACGCAGAACCAACAGAAAGTTAAACATAGTTTGAGGGCTTCTCTTATTACTTACATATATCATATTCAGACACAAGTCATCAGTCATAGATTTAGTACATATTAATTATGCTAATTATGCTAATTCAGACAAAGGTAGATTTGCTAAGCTGTGCAACCTGAAAAAAATCTACACTATAAGTTTAATACATATCTACTGGTGGTGTACAGATAATATTAACCATAAAATCCTCGTGTAGTCGATAGGTTTTAAACCTAGTAAACATACCAATGATTCAGACTAATAACGGTACGGGTGGGATTCGAACCCGCGGCAAGTGTCTTAAAACTCACGGACTTACGTTTTAATATCATATACGAGGCGGTTATTATACATTATCAAACAACACAGACACCAATATTAATACTGCAGTTTTTTATCCAAATATTCTGATAAATAATTTGTAAATTGTAAACATATATTGATAAATTTACATGAAAAAAATAGGCTCTTCAAGAGTCTGGGTTCTTTCAAGAGTCTGGGTCCCTTCAAGAGTCTGGGTCCTTTCAAGAGTCTGGGTCACTTCAAGAGTCTGGGTCCTTTCAAGAGTCTGGGTCCTTTCAAGAGTCTGGGTCCTTTCAAGAGTCTGGGTCCTTTCAAGAGTCTGGGTTCTTTCAAGAGTCTGGGTCCTTTCAAGAGTCTGGGTCCTTTCAAGAGTCTGGGTTCTTTCAAGAGTCTGGGTCCTTTCAAGAGTCTGGGTTCTTTCAAGAGTCTGGGTCCTTTCAAGAGTCTGGGTCCTTTCAAGAGTCTGGGTCCTTTCAAGAGTCTGGGTTCTTTCAAGAGTCTGGGTCCTTTCAAGAGTCTGGGTCCTTTCAAGAGTCTGGGTTCTTTCAAGAGTCTGGGTCCTTTCAAGAGTCTGGGTCCTTTCAAGAGTCTGGGTCACTTCAAGAGTCTGGGTCCTTTCAAGAGTCTGGGTCCTTTCAAGAGTCTGGGTCCTTTCAAGAGTCTGGGTCCTTTCAAGAGTCTGGGTTCTTTCAAGAGTCTGGGTCCTTTCAAGAGTCTGGGTCCTTTCAAGAGTCTGGGTTCTTTCAAGAGTCTGGGTCCTTTCAAGAGTCTGGGTTCTTTCAAGAGTCTGGGTCCTTTCAAGAGTCTGGGTCCTTTCAAGAGTCTGGGTCCTTTCAAGAGTCTGGGTTCTTTCAAGAGTCTGGGTCCTTTCAAGAGTCTGGGTCCTTTCAAGAGTCTGGGTTCTTTCAAGAGTCTGGGTCCTTTCAAGAGTCTGGGTTCTTTCAAGAGTCTGGGTCGTTTCAAGAGTCTGGGTCCTTTCAAGAGTCTGGGTTCTTTCAAGAGTCTGGGTCCTTTCAAGAGTCTGGGTCCTTTCAAGAGTCTGGGTCCTTTCAAGAGTCTGGGTCCCTTCAAGAGTCTGGGTCCCTTCAAGAGTCTGGGTCCCTTCAAGAGTCTGGGTCCCTTCAAGAGTCTGGGTCCCTTCAAGAGTCAGGGTCCCTTCAAGAGTCTGGGTCCCTTCAAGAGTCTGGGTCCTTTCAAGAGTCTGGGTCCCTTCAAGAGTCTGGGCACCTTCAAGAGTCTGGGTCCCTTCAAGAGTCTGGGTCCCTTCAAGAGTCTGGGTCCCTTCAAGAGTCTGGGCACCTTCAAGAGTCTGGGTCCCTTCAAGAGTCTGGGCACCTTCAAGAGTCTGGGTCCCTTCAAGAGTCTGGGTCCCTTCAAGAGTCTGGGTCCCTTCAAGAGTCTGGGTCACTTCAAGAGTCTGGGTCACTTCAAGAGTCTGGGTCCGTTCAAGAGTCTGGAAACCCTTCAAGAGTCTGGGCACCTTCAAGAGTCTGGGTCACTTCAAGAGTCTGGGTCCGTTCAAGAGTCTGGGTCCCTTCAAGAGTCTGGGTCACTTCAAGAGTCTGGGTCCCTTCAAGAGTCTGGGTCTCTTCAAGAGTCTGGGTCCCTTTAAGAGTCTGGGTCCCTTCAAGAGTCGGGGTCCCTTCAAGAGTCTGGGCACCTTCAAAAGTCTGGGCACCTTCAAGAGTTCGGGCACCTTCAAGAGTCTAGGTCCCTTCAAGAGTCTGGGCACCTTCAAGAGTCTGGGGCACCTTCAAGAGTCTGAGCACCTTCAAGAGTCTGGGTCCCTTCAAGAGTCTGGGCACCTTCAAGAGTCTGGGTCCCTTCAAGAGTCTAGGTCCCTTCAAGAGTCGGGGCACCTTCAAGAGTCTGGGGCACCTTCAAGAGTCTGGGCACCTTCAAGAGTCTGGGTCCCTTCAAGAGTCTGGGCACCTTCAAGAGTCTGGGGCACCTTCAAGAGTCTGAGCACCTTCAAGAGTCTGGGTCCCTTCAAGAGTCTGGGCACCTTCAAGAGTCTGGGTCCCTTCAAGAGTCTGGGTCACTTCAAGAGTCTGGGTCACTTCAAGAGTCTGGGTCCCTTCAAGAGTCTGGGTCACTTCAAGAGTCTGGGTCCCTTCAAGAGTCTGGGTCTCTTCAAGAGTCTGGGTCCCTTTAAGAGTCTGGGTCCCTTCAAGAGTCTGGGTCCCTTCAAGAGTCTGGGCACCTTCAAAAGTCTGGGCACCTTCAAGAGTCCGGGCACCTTCAAGAGTCTAGGTCCCTTCAAGAGTCTGGGCACCTTCAAGAGTCTGGGGCACCTTCAAGAGTCTGAGCACCTTCAAGAGTCTGGGTCCCTTCAAGAGTCTGGGCACCTTCAAGAGTCTGGGTCCCTTCAAGAGTCTAGGTCCCTTCAAGAGTCTGGGCACCTTCAAGAGTCTGGGGCACCTTCAAGAGTCTGGGCACCTTCAAGAGTCTGGGTCCCTTCAAGAGTCTGGGCACCTTCAAGAGTCTGGGGCACCTTCAAGAGTCTGGGTCCCTTCAAGAGTCTGGGTATCTTCAAGAGTCTGGGCACCTTCAAGAGTCTGGGTCCCTTCAAGAGTCTGGGTATCTTCAAGAGTCTGAGCACCTTCAAGAGTCTGGGTCCCTTCAAGAGTCTGGGCACCTTCAAGAGTCTGGGCTCCTTCAAGAGTCTGGGCACCTTCAAGAGTCTGGGGCACCTTCAAGAGTCTGGGTCCCTTCAAGAGTCTGGGTATCTTCAAGAGTCTGAGCACCTTCAAGAGTCTGGGTCCCTTCAAGAGTCTGGGCACCTTCAAGAATCTGGGTCCCTTCAAGAGTCTGGGTCCCTTCAAGAGTCTGGGTCCCTTCAAGAGTCTGGGTCCCTTCAAGAGTCTGGGTCCCTTCAAGAGTCTGGGTCCCTTCAAGAGTCTGGGTCCCTTCAAGAGTCGGGGCCCCTTCAAGAGTCTAGGTCCCTTCAAGTGTCTGGGTCCCTTCAAGAGTCTGGGCACCTTCAAGAGTCTGGGCACCTTCAAGAGTCTGGGTCCCTTCAAGAGTCTGGGCACCTTCAAGAGTCTGGGCACCTTCAAGAGTCTGGGCACCTTCAAGCCTGGGCACCTTCAAGCCTGGGCACCTTCAAGAGTCTGAGCACCTTCAAGAGTCTGGGCACCTTCAAGTCTGGGCACCTTCAAGAGTCTGGGTCCCTTCAAGAGTCTGGGCACCTTCAAGAGTCTGGGTCCCTTCAAGAGTCTGGGCACCTTCAAGAGTCTGGGCACCTTCAAGAGTCTGGGCACCTTCAAGAGTCTGGGCACCTTCAAGAGTCTGGGCACCTTCAAGAGTCTGGGCACCTTCAAGAGTCTGGGCACCTTCAAGAGTCTGGGTCCCTTCAAGAGTCTGGGCACCTTCAAGAGTCTGGGCACCTTCAAGAGTCTGGGTCCCTTCAAGAGTCCGGGCACCTTCAAGAGTCCGGGCACCTTCAAGAGTCTGGGCACCTTCAAGAGTCTGGGCACCTTCAAGAGTCTGGGCACCTTCAAGAGTCTGGGCACCTTCAAGAGTCTGGGCACCTTCAAGAGTCTGGGCACCTTCAAGAGTCTGGGCACCTTCAAGAGTCTGGGCACCTTCAAGAGTCTGGGCACCTTCAAGAGTTTGGGCACCTTCAAGACTCTGGGCCCCTTCAAGAGTCTGGGCACCTTCAAGAGTCTGGGCACCTACAAGAGTATGGGCACCTTCAAGAGTCTGGGCACCTTCAAGAGTCTGGGCACCTTCAAGAGTTTGGGCACCTTCAAGAGTCTGGGCACCTTCAAGAGTCTGGGTCCCTTCAAGAGTCTGGGCACCTTCAAGAGTCTGGGCACCTTCAAGAGTCTGGGCACCTTCAAGAGTCTGGGCACCTTCAAGAGTTTGGGCACCTTCAAGAGTCTGGGCACCTTCAAGAGTCTGGGTCCCTTCAAGAGTCTGGGCACCTTCAAGAGTCTGGGCACCTTCAAGAGTCTGGGCACCTTCAAGAGTCTGGGCACCTTCAAGAGTCTGGGCACCTTCAAGAGTCTGGGCACCTTCAAGAGTCTGGGCACCTTCAAGAGTCTGGGCACCTTCAAGAGTCTGGGCACCTTCAAGAGTCTGGGCACCTTCAAGAGTTTGGGCACCTTCAAGAATCTGGGCCCCTTCAAGAGTCTGGGCACCTTCAAGAGTCTGGGCACCTTCAAGAGTTTGGGCACCTTCAAGAGTCTGGGACACCTTCAAGAGTCTGGGCACCTTCAAGAGTTTGGGCACCTTCAAGAGTCTGGGCACCTTCAAGAGTCTGGGTCCCTTCAAGAGTCTGGGCACCTTCAAGAGTCTGGGCACCTTCAAGAGTCTGGGCACCTTCAAGAGTCTGGGCACCTTCAAGAGTTTGGGCACCTTCAAGAGTCTGGGCACCTTCAAGAGTCTGGGCACCTTCAAGAGTCTGGGTCCCTTCAAGAGTCTGGGCACCTTCAAGAGTCTGGGCACCTTCAAGAGTTTGGGCACCTTCAAGAGTCTGGGCACCTTCAAGAGTCTGGGCACCTTCAAGAGTCTGGGCACCTTCAAGAGTCTGGGCACCTTCAAGAGTCTGGGTCCCTTCAAGAGTCTGGGCACCTTCAAGAGTCTGGGCACCTTCAAGAGTCTGGGCACCTTCAAGAGTCTGGGCACCTTCAAGAGTCTGGGCACCTTCAAGAGTCTGGGCACCTTCAAGAGTCTGGGCACCTTCAAGAGTCTGGGCACCTTCAAGAGTCTGGGCACCTTCAAGAGTCTGGGCACCTTCAAGAGTCTGGGTCCCTTCAAGAGTCTGGGCACCTTCAAGAGTTTGGGCACCTTCAAGAGTTTGGGTCCCTTCAAGAGTCTGGGCACCTTCAAGAGTCTGGGCACCTTCAAGAGTCTGGGCACCTTCAAGAGTCTGGGCACCTTCAAGAGTCTGGGCACCTTCAAGAGTCTGGGCACCTTCAAGAGTTTGGGCACCTTCAAGAGCAGTGCCCAGGTGCTGGTGCAGGGCTCTGGAAATACCTTTCACTTCCTCGGATCAAACCAAATTTCTTCTGGTTCCCTTGGCGCTGTGTAACTCATACGTGTTTAGCGCATCCTCATAAACACTACTACTGGATGAAAAAAGCTTATTGCTGACAAGCTTGAAGACAAAGCTTTTATTTAGAGAGCTTTTCGCTAAGCACAAAGCTTTGTCAAGTCTTGATTAAGCTTAGGTTCACGTGAGGTTCAAAACGTAGTGACTTACTCAAGGTTCACAACGTACAGTGACTTACTCAAGGTTCACAACGTACAGTGACTTACTCAAGGTTCACAACGTACAGTGACTTACTCAAGGTTCACAACGTACAGTGACTTACTCAAGGTTCACAACGGACAGTGACTTACTCAAGGTTCACAACGTACAGTGACTTACTCAAGGTTCACAACGTACAGTGACTTACTCAAGGTTCACAACGGACAGTGACTTACTCAAGGTTCACAACGTACAGTGACTTACTCAAGGTTCACAACGTACAGTGACTTACTCAAGGTTCAAAACGTACAGTGACTTACTCAAGGTTCACAACGTACAGTGACTTACTCAAGGTTCAAAACGTACAGTGACTTACTCAAGGTTCACAACGTACAGTGACTTACTCAAGGTTCACAACGTACAGTGACTTACTCAAGGTTCACAACGTACAGTGACTTACTCAAGGTTCACAACGTACAGTGACTTACTCAAGGTTCAAAACGTATAGTGACTTACTCAAGGTTCACAACGTACAGTGACTTACTCAAGGTTCACAACGTACAGTGACTTACTCAAGGTTCACAACGCACCACAACGTACAGTGACTTACTCAAGGTTCACAGCGTACAGTGACTTACTCAAGGTTCACAACGCACCACAACGTACAGTGACTTACTCAAGGTTCACAACGCACCACAACGTACAGTGACTTACTCAAGGTTCACAACACACCACAACGTACAGTGACTTACTCAAGGTTCACAACGCACCACAACGTACAGTGACTTACTCAAGGTTCACAACACACAACAACGTACAGTGACTTACTCATGGTTCACAACACACCACAACGTACAGTGACTTACTCAAGGTTCACAACGCACCACAACGTACAGTGACTTACTCAAGGTTCACAACACACCACAACGTACAGTGACTTACTCAAGGTTCACAACGCACCAAAACGTACAGTGACTTACTCAAGGTTCACAACACACCACAACGTACAGTGATTTACTCAAGGTTCACAACAGACCACAACGTACAGTGACTTACTCAAGGTTCACAACACACCACAACGTACAGTGACTTACTCAAGGTTCACAACGCACCAAAACGTACAGTGACTTACTCAAGGTTCACAACACACCACAACGTACAGTGATTTACTCAAGGTTCACAACAGACCACAACGTACAGTGACTTACTCAAGGTTCACAACGCACCACAACGAACAGTGACTTACTCAAGGTTCACAACAGACCACAACGTACAGTGACTTACTCAAGGTTCACAACGCACCACAACGTACAGTGACTTACTCAAGGTTCACAACACACCACAACGTACAGTGACTTACTCAAGGTTCACAACACACCACAACGTACAGTGACTTACTCAAGGTTCACAACGCACCACAACGTACAGTGACTTACTCAAGGTTCACAACATACCACAACGTACAGTGACTTACTCAAGGTTCACAACACACCACAACGTACAGTGACTTACTCAAGGTTCACAACACACCACAACGTACAGTGACTTACTCAAGGTTCACAACACACCACAACGTGCAGTGACTTACTCAAGGTTCACAACGCACCACAACGTACAGTGACTTACTCAAGGTTCACAACACACCACAACGTACAGTGACTTACTCAAGGTTCACAACACACCACAACGTACAGTGACTTACTCAAGGTTCACAACACACCACAACGTACAGTGACTTACTTAAGGTTCACAACACAGCACAACGTACAGTGACTTACTCAAGGTTCACAACATACCACAACGTACAGTGACTTACTCAAGGTTCACAACGCACCACAACGTACAGTGACTTACTCAAAATTCACAACACACCACAACGTACAGTGACTTTCTCAAGGTTCACAACACACCACAACGTACAGTGACTTACTCAAGGTTCACAACGCACCACAACGTACGGTGACTTACTCAAGGTTCACAACACACCACAACGTACAGTGACTTACTCAAGGTTCACAACACACCACAACGTACAGTGACTTACTCAAGGTTCACAACGCATCACAACGTACAGTGACTTACGTAACATTCTCAAAGGTCTTCCTAATTCGTTCACCAATACCGTGGATGTAGTCCCACTGTTCCTTGGAGTTTGGTTTGCCAACGTTGTTAGCTGTCATCTGAGCCTCGTCAAAGATCCACTGGAACACGAACACGGGAGCTGTGGAGTGTCACAATTTATTATTATTATTATTATTATTATTATTATTATTATTATTATTATTATTATTATTATTATTATTATTATTATTATTATTGGTAAGTAATCAAGTTTGTTTTGATTTCCGAAAAGCACTGTAGGAACCAGACGCAATCAGTTGGAAAAACACTCACACACTCCTGGCGGGGGCCAGGAGCTGTGAATCGACCCCTGCATCCACAAATACGTAAGTACGAATAGGTGAATACATACACACACTTGCATACGAAACTTATCCTTTTCCAGGAGTGATGTTTGTGCTACATATATGGGATCTAAGGCTACTCATTCGTAAGTTATTTCAGCGAACACAAGTCAGTCTTACACTGCATCGTCGGGTACACCCGATATCCGAAGTAGCAGTACCAGGGGTGAAGCGGGTACTCCTCTCTGCAGCGATCGGGTATCCTGCCCTGCCATAGCTCCTGGCCCCGCCTGATGGCCTCCAGCGGTGGGCAGCTGTGAGCGTCGACACACTTGCGGGGAGCGAAAGGTTCGTTGTCTAAAAACCAGCCAGAGTCCGACACGGCTCGGACCTCAGCCTGTATGCCCAGCTGGGAGAGCTGTCGTGCCACACGGTCCACGTTCACCAGAACTCCGACTCCACCTGCACTGTTGACAAACTGATTACTAACACACTTGTATTATAGCAAAACAACAAAAAGCCACAATACCGTGACTGGAACAATACACAAACAACTCGTACACAGGAGACAGAAACTCATGACGACATTTCGGTCCGACTTGGATCATTGAAGTCACCAGTGTCACTAGCCAATGGTCGAAGTTGGAGATAAACGTCGTCTTTAGCTGCTTTCTTCTTTCTAAGATACGATTTTGCATCCATTAGATGAATAAACGAACCGATGTCTCGTTAAATCGTAACGACACGAATATAAACAGTCAGTGAATACTGGGTTGGATGTCATAGCAAGCCAGTCCTAAACTTAGCCAGTGTATAGAAATACAGCACAGGATATATACACCGAAATATATATTCCTCAACGTATATAGGCTGAGAATTTACTTTATTGTTCTTATTTTAGGGATTACCGTATTTTTAAGTGGCAGTGTCAAGGTTACGAACAACCTTAATGAACCTCGTGTGGTCGACAGGCTGTACAAATCTTATCAAGACTGATGGACTGATGACATCGACTCCAGGCTGGGAGACAGACTCCCTCAAATTCCTTCTGATCTTCACCACTCTTGTTTGCTTAGGACTGATGAAGCCACTACGTGGCGAAACGTTTCGTCAGTAAAGATACCAAAGTGTTTCAAGAGTGTCTAAAACCTAACTGCTAAAACCTAACTACTAACTACTAAGGATCCCAGCGGAAACAGGTCACTTTGTCGGATTTTCTTGGGTTATCCTAAGTAATTTACACACATGCTGCTATATATGATAATTTAAGTAACTCTATACACTTACTAACATATGTAAAATTTGGGTAACCTCACTGAGAGATACTTGCAAACCATAGTACGGGCGGGAATATAACCAGCGGTCAGAGAGCCAGAAAACTCCAGACCGATGGGTTAGCCACTGAGCCAGCTGGCCCAGTGGCTAACGTGTCGGTCTGGAGTTTTATGACTCTCTAACCGCGGGTTCTATCCCTCCTCGTGGTATGGTTTGTTTGCAGTCCTGTCATTACGATTTCGTGAGTCGTGAGAGATACTTCGCCTGTATCCCAACACCTGTTGTATAGGCGATACATCTCTCATTGACGGTACACAGGTGTTGCGCGGGTTTTATTCATCAGGTTATGAGAATTAAACCAGTGATGTAATGAAACAATAATAATGTACACGGGAACACACTAAACCCGCATGGGTCATCCACTCGAAAAATGTAAAACTATTTCTTATATATTTTTCGATGTATTTTCTGTTAAATTGTCTTGGAAAATGTGAGGTATTCCCTCACCTGCTGCCTCATATTCCCTCACCTGCTGCCTCATATTCCCTCACCTGCTGCCTCATATTCCCTCACCTGCTGCCTCATATTCCCTCACCTGCTGCCTCATATTCCCTCACCTGCTGCCTCATATTCCCTCACCTGCTGCTTCATATTCCCTCACCTGCTGCCTCATATTCCCTCACCTGCTGCCTCATATTCCCTCACCTGCTGCCTCATATTCCCTCACCTGCTGCCTCATATTCCCTCACCTGCTGCTTCATATTCCCTCACCTGCTGCCTCATATTCCCTCACCTGCTGCCTCATATTCCGTCACCTGCTGCTTCATATTCCCTCACCTGCTGCCTCATATTCCCTCACCTGCTGCCTCATATTCCCTCACCTGCTGCCTCATATTCCCTCACCTGCTGCTTCATATTCCCTCACCTGCTGCTTCATATTCCCTCACCTGCTGCCTCATATTCCCTCACCTGCTGCCTCATATTCCCTCACCTGCTGCCTCATATTCCCTCACCTGCTGCCTCATATTCCCTCACCTGCTGCCTCATATACCCTCACCTGCTGCTTCATATTCCCTCACCTGCTGCCTCATATTCCCTCACCTGCTGCCTCATATTCCCTCACCTGCTGCCTCATATTCCCTCACCTGCTGCCTCATATACCCTCACCTGCTGCTTCATATTCCCTCACCTGCTGCCTCATATTCCCTCACCTGCTGCCTCATATTCCCTCACCTGCTGCCTCATATACCCTCACCTGCTGCGTCATAATCCCTCACCTGCTGCTCATATTCCCTCACCTGCTGCCTCATAATTCCTCACCTGCTGCCTCATAATCCCTCACCTGCTGCCCCATAATTCCTCACCTGCTGCCTCATAATCCTTCACCTGCTGCCCCATAATTCCTCACTTGCTGCCTCATAATTCCTCACCTGCTGCCTAATAATCCCTTACCTGCTGCCTCATAATCTCTCACCTGCTGCCTCATAATCCCTCACCTGCTGCCTCATAATCCCTCACCTGCTGCCTCATAATCCCTCACCTGCTGCCTCATAATCCCTCACCTGCTGCCTCATATTCTCTCACCTGCTGCCTCATAATTCCTCACCTGCTGCCTCATAATTGCTCACCTTCTGCCTCATAATCCCTCACCTGCTGCCTCATAATCCCTCACCTGCTGCCTCATAATTGCTCACCTGCTGCCTCATAATTGCTCACCTGCTGTCTCATAATTGCTCACCTGCTGCCCCATAATGCCTCACCTGCTGCCTCATAATCCCTCACCTGCTGCCTCATAATCCCTCACCTGCTGCCTCATAATCCCTCACCTGCTGCCTCATAATCCCTCACCTGCTGCCTCATATTCCCTCACCTGCTGCCTCATAATTCCTCACCTGCTGCCTCATAATTGCTCACCTTCTGCCTCATAATCCCTCACCTGCTGCCTCATAATCCCTCACCTGCTGCCTCATAATTGCTCACCTGCTGCCTCATAATTGCTCACCTGCTGCCTCATAATTGCTCACCTGCTGCCCCATAATTCCTCACCTGCTGCCTCATAATCCCTCACCTGCTGCCTCATAATCCCTCACCTGCTGCCTCATATTCCCTCACCTGCTGCCTCATAT
>NC_091363.1:3227628-3235128 GCF_038502225.1 Cherax quadricarinatus
GAGCCATCGTCCCCACGGCCCGGTCCCAGACCAGACCTTCAGGTGGATTAGGGCCTGATTAAAGCAGACTGTTACCGTTGGCCGCATGCAGTGCAACGTAGGAACCACAACCTGGATGGTCAGGAACTAGTCCGGTTCCCTACTGTGCTGAGAGACACGAACCTCTCCGTGTATATCGTCTCGTAGATGGTCGATTTATCAGTCAATTTTGTAATGAATATCCTAGTGCTTGTTCGCGTGTCTTTCACACGCCTTAAAAATGTTAGTATACAACAAGTACAGGTACTCTGAGAGTACTATCATGGCTTCCTATCGTGTTTTGAAAGCTTTGTTACTGAGCCTAGCATTGTCCTTGATAAGTACGACATATGTACACCAGTTAGGTATCTTCATTTCCAAACGTTTCGCCTACACAGTACGTTTCTTTAGTCCAGTACAGAGGAGTTAGCAGAAGCAGTAGAGATCTGAAGATGATGCAATCAGTCCATCACTCTTGAAGGCGTAGTTTTGAGGGTGGTCAGTCCCTCAGCCTCCAGGCTCAGGAACTGACCACCTCAAATAATGTCTTGTAGGTTTATATAACCCAGTGAAAAACAAAGAAAATACTTACTTTTCTAAATGTAGAAGGAACGCTGCAGTAGGCCTATTGGCCCATGCTAACTATGTCTGTCTCACATCCAACCACACACACCCGTCCATCCTATATTTAAAGACAGTCCTAGTGTTTCCCTGTACGATACCTGGGTGTTTGCTCCATCCATCTACAAGATTATAGGAATGAAGGTGTGTTTGACCTACTGTTCCATGCTAGACAGGTCTTTCTCGAACGCTAGCGCACTCGGCTCACGCTGAGGTCCAGAGATCGAAGCTCTGGTGCGGCTGGAAAACATTAAGGACGTGTTTCCATAAAACACCTGCCGTCCATGTTCACCCATTAGTATAAAATGGGTGTTAGTGGACTGGTGTGGGTCGCATCCTGGGACAAAACTGACCTAATTTGCGGGAAATGCTCAGTATAACAAGCGGCTTTGTATATAGTAGTATGTCATTTATTTCAGCTATGGTCTGTATATCACCTGGAGGATATTCCGGGGATCAACGCCCCCGTGGCCCGGTCCACGACCACGCCTCCCAGTGGATCAGGGCCTGATCAACCAGGCTGCTACTGCTGGCCGCACGTAGTCCAACGTACAAACCACAGCCCGGCTAATCTCGACTCGAAGTATCTGTCCAGCTCCATCTTGAAGGCAGCCAGGGGCCTATTAGGCATGTACATGTAAAAATAATGATATTATTATTATTAATATTATTAAGTGACGTATATTGAGGAAAGGTTTCGCCAGACAGTGGTTGCTTCAGTGCAAAAGAAAGAAGAACGATGGAACAAGAGAAGGAGTTGAAGAGAATCATTCCCTCAGCCTGGAGTGTTGTCCAGAGTCGGGCTGCAGGGAAACTCTCGAAACACATCAAAGGTTATTCAGTAGGGGTCACGGGAGCAGCAGGTGGTCACACAGCAGCAGGTGGTCACACAGCAGATGTCACATAACAGTAGAGGTCACGCAGCAGTAGGGGGTCACAGAGCTGTAGGGGTCACAGCAGTAGGGGTTACAGCAGTAGGGGGTTACAGCAATAGGGGTCGCAACAGTAGGGGTCACAGAGCAGTAGGGGTCACAGCAGTAGGGGGTCACAGAGCAGTAGGGGTCACAGCAGTAAGGGGTCACAGCAATAGGGGTCATAACAGTAGGGGTCACAGCAGTAGGGGGTCACAGAGCAGTTTACCTGGAGTTACAGCAGTAGGGGTCACAGCAGTAGGGGTCACAGCAGTAAGGGGTCACAGCAATAGGGGTCATAACAGTAGGGGTCACAGCAGTAGGGGGTCACAGAGCAGTTTACCTGGAGTTACAGCAGTAGGGGTCACAGCAGTAGGGGTCACAGCAGTAGGGGTCACAGCAGTAAGGGGTCACAGCAATAGGGGTCATAACAGTAGGGGTCACAGAGCAGTAGGGGTCACAGCAGTAGGGGGTCACAGAGCAGTTTACCTGGAGTTACAGTAGGGGTCACAGCAGTAGGGGTCACAGCAGTAGGGGGTCACAGCAGTAGGGGAGTCACAGAGCAGTAGGGGGGTCACAGAACAATAAGAAAAATCAGAATCAATAGGGTGAAGAATACGTGAAGAACGTTATTATCTGGGGATGTAGGGGTGAGCGTCCCCCGCAGCCTGGTCCCAGACCAGGCTGTAACTCTTGGGATAAAGAGGCAGTGAGCGGCATCAACGCACCTCCCTGGGAGATGAGAGAAAGAGATGCGTAGAGCGTAGCTACGCAGGCAGAGCGGCCCACCTTTGTTGTCCTCTATCACTTCCTTCTCTTCTCCTTGTTAAACCTTATCTCGCCTCACTTAACCACTCCAAACCTCTCCTTCGGCAAGCTTTACAGGCGGAAAAAACAGCAGCATCTATTTTTAGAGAAGGTGCTGCCGATCTGATGTGTCACTGTTCATTTGTTTACATGTAAATGTAAATCAGGTAAGGTTGGGAGGGTCGTGGTCCAGCAGGGCGGCGGAGCCTCATGCCTTCTGATCACATTAATATCCCACGATATACATACTTTCCGGGCATGTTCGGGATCCCTCGCATTACCGGGCGCACGAACTAGCCACAATCAATCACGATAAGACACATATCGATCCTCGTTTAGTGCTGTATGAGCCGCGAGACGCTCCAAGAATCCAGCAGCGGCTTTATCTCCCGGAGTTTGTTTACTAAAATTCTGGTTTGATTATCTCCACTTGTGAGGAAGCCGCCTACGTCCGGAAGCGTGGCACTGGCCACGGCTTCCACCAATATTATTATATATTTATTAATCGTTATTATTTATATGAGGATTATGTGAAACGCTAAACCAGTGTGTGTGTGTGTGTGTGTGTGTGTGTGTGTGTGTGTGTGTGTGTGTGTGTGTGTGTGTGTGTGTGTGTGTGTGTGTGTGTGTGTGTATTATCAGCTAAATATTCATTCGTACGCAGCTAATTTAGCATTTCTTAATAAATAATAATAATAATAATAATAATAATAATAATAATAATAATAATAATAATAATAATAATAATAATAACAATATGTAACATTTTTTTTTATTATCACACTGGCCGATTCCCACCAAGGCAGGGTGGCCCGAAAAAGAAAAACTTTCACCATCATTCACTCCATCACTGTCTTGCCAGAAGGGTGCTTTACACTACAGTTTTTAAACTGCAACATTAACACCCCTCCTTCAGAGTGCAGGCACTGTACTTCCCATCTCCAGGACTCAAGTCCGGCCTGCCGGTTTCCCTGAACCCCTTCATAAATGTTACTTTGCTCACACTCCAACAGCACGTCAAGTATTAAAAACCATTTGTCTCCATTCACTCCTATCAAACACGCTCATGCATACCTGCTGGAAGTCCAAGCTCCTCGCACACAAAACCTCCTTTATCCCCTCTCTCCAACCTTTCCTAGGCCGACCCCTACCCCGCCTTCCTTCCACTACAGACTGATACACTCTTGAAGTCACTCTGTTTCGCTCCATTCTCTCTACATGTCCGAACCACCTCAACAACCCTTCCTCAGCCCTCTGGACTTGTATCATTATAATTGTGTCTCTGATCTCCATAATAATATATTAATCATTATATTGAGGATAATATACACTAAGAGGTGTGTATATTTCGGTGTATATACCTGGAGAAGTGTGTATATCTCAGTGTATATACCTGGAGAAGTGTGTATATCTCAGTGTATATACCTGGAGAAGTGTGTATATCTCAGTGTATATACCGGGAGAGGTGTGTATATCTCAGTGTATATACCTGGAGAAGTGTGTATATCTCAGTGTATATACCTGGAGAAGTGTGTATATCTCAGTGTATATACCTGGAGAAGTGTGTATATCTCAGTGTATATACCTGGAGAAGTGTGTATATCTCAGTGTATATACCTGGAGAGGTGTGTATATCTCAGTGTATATACCTGGAGAGGTGTGTATATCTCAGTGTATATACCTGGAGAAGTGTGTATATCTCAGTGTATATACCGGGAGAGGTGTGTATATCTCAGTGTATATACCTGGAGAAGTGTGTATATCTCAGTGTATATACCTGGAGAGGTGTGTATATCTCAGTGTATATACCTGGAGAAGTGTGTATATCTCAGTGTATATACCTGGAGAAGTGTGTATATCTCAGTGTATATACCTGGAGAGGTGTGTATATCTCAGTGTATATACCTGGAGAAGTGTGTATATCTCAGTGTATATACCTGGAGAGGTGTGTATATCTCAGTGTATATACCTGGAGAAGTGTGTATATCTCAGTGTATATACCTGGAGAGGTGTGTATATCTCAGTGTATATACCTGGAGAAGTGTGTATATCTCAGTGTATATACCGGGAGAGGTGTGTATATCTCAGTGTATATACCTGGAGAAGTGTGTATATCTCAGTGTATATACCTGGAGAGGTGTGTATATCTCAGTGTATATACCTGGAGAAGTGTGTATATCTCAGTGTATATACCTGGAGAAGTGTGTATATCTCAGTGTATATACCTGGAGGGGTGTGTATATCTCAGTGTATATACCTGGAGAGGTGTGTATATCTCAGTGTATATACCTGGAGAAGTGTGTATATCTCAGTGTATATACCTGGAGAGGTGTGTATATCTCAGTGTATATACCTGGAGAAGTGTGTATATCTCAGTGTATATACCTGGAGAGGTGTGTATATCTCAGTGTATATACCTGGAGAAGTGTGTATATCTCAGTGTATATACCTGGAGAAGTGTGTATATCTCAGTGTATATACCTGGAGAAGTGTGTATATCTCAGTGTATATACCTGGAGAAGTGTGTATATCTCAGTGTATATACCTGGAGAAGTGTGTATATCTCAGTGTATATACCTGGAGAAGTGTGTATATCTCAGTGTATATACCTGGAGAAGTGTGTATATCTCAGTGTATATACCTGGAGAGGTGTGTATATCTCAGTGTATATACCTGGAGAAGTGTGTATATCTCAGTGTATATACCTGGAGAGGTGTGTATATCTCAGTGTATATACCTGGAGAAGTGTGTATATCTCAGTGTATATACCTGGAGAGGTGTGTATATCTCAGTGTATATACCTGGAGAAGTGTGTATATCTCAGTGTATATACCTGGAGAGGTGTGTATATCTCAGTGTATATACCTGGAGAAGTGTGTATATCTCAGTGTATATACCGGGAGAGGTGTGTATATCTCAGTGTATATACCTGGAGAAGTGTGTATATCTCAGTGTATATACCTGGAGAGGTGTGTATATCTCAGTGTATATACCTGGAGAAGTGTGTATATCTCAGTGTATATACCTGGAGAAGTGTGTATATCTCAGTGTATATACCTGGAGGGGTGTGTATATCTCAGTGTATATACCTGGAGAGGTGTGTATATCTCAGTGTATATACCTGGAGAAGTGTGTATATCTCAGTGTATATACCTGGAGAGGTGTGTATATCTCAGTGTATATACCTGGAGAAGTGTGTATATCTCAGTGTATATACCTGGAGAGGTGTGTATATCTCAGTGTATATACCTGGAGAAGTGTGTATATCTCAGTGTATATACCTGGAGAAGTGTGTATATCTCAGTGTATATACCTGGAGAGGTGTGTATATATCAGTGTATATACCTGGAGAAGTGTGTATATCTCAGTGTATATACCTGGAGAAGTGTGTATATCTCAGTGTATATACCTGGAGAAGAGTGTATATCTCAGTGTATATACATGGAGAAGTGTGCATATCTCAGTGTATATACCTGGAGAAGTGTGTATATCTCAGTGTATATACCTGGAGAAGTGTGTATATCTCAGTGTATATACCTGGAGAAGAGTGTATATCTCAGTGTATATACCTGGAGAAGTGTGTATATCTCAGTGTATATACCTGGAGAAGTGTGTATATCTCAGTGTATATACCTGGAGAGGTGTGTATATCTCAGTGTATATACCTGGAGAAGTGTGTATATCTCAGTGTATATACCTGGAGAAGTGTGTATATTTCAGTGTATATACCTGGAGAAGTGTGTATATCTCAGTGTAAATACCTGGAGAAGAGTGTATATCTCAGTGTATATACCTGGAGAAGTGTGTATATCTCAGAGTATATACCTGGAGAAGTGTGTATATTTCAGTGTATATACCTGGAGAAGTGTGTATATCTCAGTGTATATACCTGGAGATGTGTGTATATCTCAGTGTATATACCTGGAGAAGTGTGTATATTTCAGTGTATATACCTGGAGAAGTGTGTATATCTCAGTGTATATACCTGGAGAAGTGTGTATATCTCAGTGTATATACCTGGAGAAGTGTGTATATCTCAGTGTATATACCTGGAGAAGTGTGTATATCTCAGTGTATATACCTGGAGAAGTGTGTATATCTCAGTGTATATACCTGGAGAGGTGTGTATATCTCAGTGTATATACCTGGAGAAGTGTGTATATCTCAGTGTATATACCTGGAGAAGTGTGTATATCTCAGTGTATATACCTGGAGAAGTGTGTATATCTCAGTGTATATACCTGGAGAAGTGTGTATATCTCAGTGTATATACCTGGAGAAGTGTGTATATCTCAGTGTATATACCTGGAGAAGTGTGTATAACTCAGTGTATATACCTGGAGAAGTGTGTATATCTCAGTGTATATACCTGGAGAGGTGTGTATATCTCAGTGTATATACCTGGAGAAGTGTGTATATCTCAGTGTATATACCTGGAGAAGTGTGTATATCTCAGTGTATATACCTGGAGAGGTGTGTATATCTCAGTGTATATACCTCGAGAGGTGTGTATATCTCAGTGTATATACCTGGAGAAGTGTGTATATCTCAGTGTATATACCTGGAGAAGTGTGTATATCTCAGTGTATATACCTGGAGAAGTGTGTATATCTCAGTGTATATACCTGGAGAAGTGTGTATATCTCAGTGTATATACCTGGAGAAGTGTGTATATCTCAGTGTATATACCTGGAGAAGTGTGTATATCTCAGTGTATATACCTGGAGAGGTGTGTATATCTCAGTGTATATACCTGGAGAAGTGTGTATATCTCAGTGTATATACCTGGAGAAGTGTGTATATCTCAGTGTATATACCTGGAGAAGTGTGTATATCTCAGTGTATATACCTGGAGAAGTGTGTATATCTCAGTGTATATACCTGGAGAAGTGTGTATATCTCAGTGTATATACCTGGAGAGGTGTGTATATCTCAGTGTATATACCTGGAGAAGTGTGTATATCTCAGTGTATATACCTGGAGAAGTGTGTATATCTCAGTGTATATACCTGGAGAAGTGTGTATATCTCAGTGTATATACCTGGAGAAGTGTGTATATCTCAGTGTATATACCTGGAGAAGTGTGTATATCTCAGTGTATATACCTGGAGAAGTGTGTATATCTCAGTGTATATACCTGGAG
>NC_091363.1:3240128-3247628 GCF_038502225.1 Cherax quadricarinatus
AGGTGTGTGTCTCTCAGTGTATATACACTGAGAGGTGCGTGTCTCTCAGTGTATATACACTGTGAGGTGCGTGTCTCTCAGTGTATATACACTGTGAGGTGTGTGTCTCTCAGTGTATATACACTGAGAGGTGCGTGTCTCTCAGTGTATATACACTGAGAGGTGTGTCTCAGTGTATATACACTGTGAGGTGTGTGTCTCTCAGTGTATATACACTGTGAGGTGTGTGTCTCTCAGTGTATATACACTGGGAGGTGTGTGTCTCAGTGTATATACACTGGGAGGTGTGTCTCAGTGTATATACACTGGGAGGTGTGTGTCTCAGTGTATATACACTGGGAGGTGTGTCTCAGTGTATATACACTGGGAGGTGTGTCTCAGTGTATATACACTGGTGTGTGTCTCAGTGTATATACACAGGTGTGTGTGTCTCAGTGTATATACACTGAGAGGTGTGTGTCTCAGTGTATATACACTGGGAGGTGTGTCTCAGTGTATATACACTGTGAGGTGTGTGTCTCTCAGTGTATATACACTGTGAGGTGTGTGTCTCTCAGTGTATATACACTGTGAGGTGTGTGTCTCTCAGTGTATATACACTGTGAGGTGTGTGTCTCTCAGTGTATATACACTGAGAGGTGTGTCTCAGTGTATATACACTGTGAGGTGTGTGTCTCTCAGTGTATATACACTGAGAGGTGTGTCTCAGTGTATATACACTGAGAGGTGTGTGTCTCTCAGTGTATATACACTGAGAGGTGTGTCTCAGTGTATATACACTGTGAGGTGTGTGTCTCTCAGTGTATATACACTGAGAGGTGTGTCTCAGTGTATATACACTGTGAGGTGTGTGTCTCTCAGTGTATATACACTGTGAGGTGCGTATCTCTCAGTGTATATACACTGAGAGGTGTGTCTCTCAGTGTATATATACTGAGAGGTGTGTGTCTCTCAGTGTATATATACTGAGAGGTGTGTCTCTCAGTGTATATATACTGAGAGGTGTATGTCTCTCAGTGTATATACACTGAGAGGTGCGTGTCTCTCAGTGTATATACACTGAGAGGTGTGTCTCAGTGTATATACACTGAGAGGTGCGTGTCTCTCAGTGTATATACACTGAGAGGTGTGTCTCAGTGTATATACACTGAGAGGTGCTTGTTTATCAATGTATATACACTGAGAGGTGTGTCTCAGTGTATATACACTGAGAGGTGTATGTCTCTCAGTGTATATACACTGAGAGGTGCGTGTCTCTCAGTGTATATACACTGAGAGGTGCGGGTCTCTCAGTGTATATACACTGAGAGGTGTGTGTCTCTCAGTGTATATACACTGAGAGGTGCGTGTCTCTCAGTGTATATACACTGAGAGGTGTGTGTCTCTCAGTGTATATACACTGAGAGGTGCGGGTCTCTCAGTGTATATACACTGAGAGGTGCGTGTCTCTCAGTGTATATACACTGAGAGGTGCGTGTCTGAGAGGTGTGTCTCAGTGTATATACACTGAGAGGTGCGTGTCTCTCAGTGTATATACACTGAGAGGTGCGTGTCTCTCAGTGTATATACACTGAGAGGTGCGTGTCTCTCAGTGTATATACACTGAGAGGTGCGGGTCTCTCAGTGTATATACACTGAGAGGTGTGTGTCTCTCAGTGTATATACACTGAGAGGTGTGTGTCTCTCAGTGTATATACACTGAGAGGTGCGTGTCTCTCAGTGTATATACACTGAGAGGTGCGTGTCTCTCAGTGTATATACACTGAGAGGTGCGGGTCTCTCAGTGTATATACACTGAGAGGTGTGTGTCTCTCAGTGTATATACACTGAGAGGTGTATATACACGGGTCTCTCAGTGTATATACACTGAGAGTGTGTCTCAGTGTCTCTCAGTGTATATACACTGAGAGGTGCGTGTGTCTCAGTGTATATACACTGAGAGGTGTGTGTCTCTCAGTGTATATACACTGAGAGGTGTGTCTCAGTGTATATACACTGAGAGGTGTGTCTCAGTGTATATACACTGAGAGGTGTGTGTCTCTCAGTGTATATACACTGAGAGGTGTGTCTCAGTGTATATACACTGAGAGGTGTATATACACGGGTCTCTCAGTGTATATACACTGAGAGGTGTGTGTCTCTCAGTGTATATACACTGAGAGGTGCGTGTCTCTCAGTGTATATATACACTGAGAGGTGTGTCTCAGTGCGGGTCTCTCAGTGTATATACACTGAGAGGTGTCTCTCAGTGTCTCTCAGTGTATATACACTGAGAGTCTCTCAGTGCGGGTCTCTCAGTGTATATACACTGAGAGGTGTGTGTCTCTCAGTGTATATACACTGAGAGGTGCGGGTCTCTCAGTGTATATACACTGAGAGGTGTGTGTCTCTCAGTGTATATACACTGAGAGACACACACCTCTCAGTGTATATACACTGAGAGGTGCGGGTCTCTCAGTGTATATACACTGAGAGGTGTGTGTCTCTCAGTGTATATACACTGAGAGGTGCGGGTCTCTCAGTGTATATACACTGAGAGGTGCGGGTCTCTCAGTGTATATACACTGAGAGGTGCGGGTCTCTCAGTGTATATACACTGAGAGGTGCGTGTCTCTCAGTGTATATACACTGAGAGGTGCGTGTCTCTCAGTGTATATACACTGAGAGGTGCGGGTCTCTCAGTGTATATACACTGAGAGGTGCGGGTCTCTCAGTGTATATACACTGAGAGGTGTGTATCACTCAGTGTACATACATCGAGAGTTTATATTAATGATTTTTTTATGTATTAAAGTATTCTTGACTAGTAGTGTACAGGTGACAGTCTTAATGATCCTGGTGTAGTGACTGGTAGTGTACAGGTGACAGTCTTAATGACCCTGGTGTAGTGACTGGTGGTGTACAGGTGACAGTCTTAATGACCCTGGTGTAGTGACTGGTAGTGTACAGGTGACAGTCTTAATGACCCTGGTGTAGTGACTGGTGGTGTACAGGTGACAGTCTTAATGATCCTGGTGTAGTGACTGGTAGTGTACAGGTGACAGTCTTAATGACCCTGGTGTAGTGACTGGTAGTGTACAGGTGACAGTCTTAATGATCCTGGTGTAGTGACTGGTAGTGTACAGGTGGTCTTAATGACCCTGGTGTAGTGACTGGTGGTGTACATGACAGTCTTAATGACCCTGGTGTAGTGACTGGTAGTGTACAGGTGACAGTCTTAATGACTGGTGTAGTCTGTACAGGTGACAGATGACCCTGGTGTAGTGACTGGTAGTGTACAGGTGACAGTCTTAATGATCTTGGTGTAGTGACTGGTAGTGTACAGGTGACAGTCTTAATGACCCTGGTGTAGTGACTGGTAGTGTACAGGTGACAGTCTTAATGATCTTGGTGTAGTGACTGGTAGTGTACAGGTGACAGTCTTAATGATCTTGGTGTAGTGACTGGTAGTGTACAGGTGACAGTCTTAATGATCTTGGTGTAGTGACTGGTAGTGTACAGGTGACAGTCTTAATGATCTTGGTGTAGTGACTGGTAGTGTACAGGTGACAGTCTTAATGATCTTGGTGTAGTGACTGGTAGTGTACAGGTGACAGTCTTAATGATCTTGGTGTAGTGACTGGTAGTGTACAGGTGACAGTCTTAATGATCTTGGTGTAGTGACTGGTAGTGTACAGGTGACAGTCTTAATGATCTTGGTGTAGTGACTGGTAGTGTACAGGTGACAGTCTTAATGACCCTGGTGTAGTGACTGGTAGTGTACAGGTGACAGTCTTAATGATCTTGGTGTAGTGACTGGTAGTGTACAGGTGACAGTCTTAATGATCTTGGTGTAGTGACTGGTAGTGTACAGGTGACAGTCTTAATGATCTTGGTGTAGTGACTGGTAGTGTACAGGTGACAGTCTTAATGATCTTGGTGTAGTGACTGGTAGTGTACAGGTGACAGTCTTAATGATCTTGGTGTAGTGACTGGTAGTGTACAGGTGACAGTCTTAATGATCTTGGTGTAGTGACTGGTAGTGTACAGGTGACAGTCTTAATGATCCAGGTGTAGTGACTGGTGGTGTACAGGTGACAGTCTTAATGATCCTGGTGTAGTGACTGGTGGTGTACAGGTGACAGTCTTAATGACCCTGGTGTAGTGACTGGTGGTGTACAGGTGACAGTCTTAATGATCCTGGTGTAGTGACTGGTGGTGTACAGGTGACAGTCTTAATGATCCTGGTGTAGTGACTGGTGGTGTACAGGTGACAGTCTTAATGACCCTGGTGTAGTAAGTGGTGATGTACAGGTGACAGTCTTAATGATCCTGGTGTAGTAACTGGTGGTGTACAGGTGACAGTCTTAATGACCCTGGTGTAGTGACTGGTGGTGTACAGGTGACAGTCTTAATGATCCTGGTGTAGTGACTGGTGGTGTACAGGTGACAGTCTTAATGACCCTGGTGTAGTAACTGGTGGTGTACAGGTGACAGTCTTAATGATCCTGGTGTAGTGACTGGTAGTGTACAGGTGACAGTCTTAATGATCCTGGTGTAGTGACTGGTAGTGTACAGGTGACAGTCTTAATGACCCTGGTGTAGTGACTGGTAGTGTACAGGTGACAGTCTTAATGATCCTGGTGTAGTGACTGGTAGTGTACAGGTGACAGTCTTAATGATCCTGGTGTAGTGACTGGTAGTGTACAGGTGACAGTCTTAATGATCCTGGTGTAGTGACTGGTAGTGTACAGGTGACAGTCTTAATGATCCTGGTGTAGTGACTGGTAGTGTACAGGTGACAGTCTTAATGATCCTGGTGTAGTGACTGGTAGTGTACAGGTGACAGTCTTAATGATCCTGGTGTAGTGACTGGTAGTGTACAGGTGACAGTCTTAATGACCCTGGTGTAGTGACTGGTAGTGTACAGGTGACAGTCTTAATGACCCTGGTGTAGTGACTGGTAGTGTACAGGTGACAGTCTTAATGACCCTGGTGTAGTGACTGGTAGTGTACAGGTGAGTCTTAATGATCCTGGTGTAGTGACTGGTAGTGTACAGGTGACAGTCTTAATGATCCTGGTGTAGTGACTGGTAGTGTATAGGTGACAGTCTTAATGACCCTGGTGTAGTGACTGGTGGTGTACAGGTGACAGTCTTAATGACCCTGGTGTAGTGACTGGTAGTGTACAGGTGACAGTCTTAATGACCCTGGTGTAGTGACTGGTAGTGTACAGGTGACAGTCTTAATGACCCTGGTGTAGTGACTGGTAGTGTACAGGTGACACGGATTTTTCAAGGACATCCCAGATTATGTGTTAATGATCCAGGATTTGCAAGATGCATGAGTGACCTGTTCTGAACGCGTGCTGCCCTGGGATGTGCAATTGCTGCCACTCTATATAATTAAAAATATTACTTATTAAAACACTTTCAAGAACCTTGATAATATGGAACATCAACACGACCGGTCTACAGTTCTCAGTAATTGATTTTCTACCAGGTTGTGGATTGCGGCTGTATCAGTGGTTTTTATGACTGCTGTGCCCAGGTTCCTTTACAGAATATATAAGACATGTGATAATGTCTTCTTTCAGTTCTTTACGCATTTGAAGACCCGCGAGTCTGGGATTGGGAAGGAGTGCATGGGCGTGCAATCAGTGGCTTCTTCGAAGTCAAGTTTGGGTTAGAGTCACATCAGAGAGAGACCGGAGATTTCTACAGTGTTCTGCGTTATGTTCACCAAGAACTCATTCGGGAGTTCAGTCTGTACTGGTTAATATCCCGCTGGACTGTCTCGTACTGGAACTGAAATATTTTCCCCTCATGTCCTCGTTACTGAAGGCGCTTGTACTCCACTTGTAAGCCACTAAGACAGTCGTAAGTGACTTGCGTCTGTGTGATGTTAAACAGAATCGTTTAGTGTCAGTATTATGTAGCAGTATAATCTGGCAGTGAGTCTATTACGGAGGTATAATATACCGCCAAGAGTATAACCGAGGCGGTGTGTGCCCTCAAGAGTATAGACAAAACAGTTTTGTATAACACGAGAACAAGACTGACTCTTGAAGCTCAGGGTGATGGTGTTACTTGTCTCTAGGATAATTACTGTCTGACAGCAGTGCTCTCTGTCTGTCTCTCACACACTGTCTCACTGGTCTATATTTTAAAGAACACAGCAAGACAGACATCACGACAGGCAGGAAACTGATAGAGTGGATAATGAGAACTTTAAGGACGAGAGAAATAATGCTAATAGTGATACTATTCAAATATCTTGTGCTCTCTCGCTTAGAGTATTGTTCAGTGTTGACGACATCGTTCAGGTCAGGAGAGATATCACAGCTGGTACAAATACAGAGATCATTTACGACCAATATAATGCCAATAAACATTTAAATGATCAGAAACCCCTTAGATAAGATAAGATAAGATAAGATAAGATTTCGTTCGGATTTTTAACCCCGGAGGGTTAGCCACCCAGGATAACCCAAGAAAGTCAGTGCGTCATCGAGGACTGTCTAACTTATTTCCATTGGGGTCCTTAATCTTGTCCCCCAGGATGCGACCCACACCAGTCGACTAACACCCAGGTACCTATTTGCTGCTAGGTGAACAGGACAATAGGTGTAAGGAAACGTGTCGAAATGTTTCCACCCGCCGGGAAGCGGGAGCTTTAGCCACCAGGCCACCGGGCCACATGGTACTAAATATGTATTAAATATGTACTCACTGGAGCAGAGGAGAGAGAGATACATGAAAGTACTCGAGGGCCTTGTTCCAAATCTGCACACTGCCATAACAACTTTCTGGAGTGAGACATATGGTAGGAAATGCAAAATAAACCCAGTGAAAAGCAAGGCCACAGCCCTGCCCACCACCCTGCCCACCACCCTGCCCACCACCCTGCCCACCACCCTGCCCACCACCCTGCCCACCACCCTGCCCACCGCCATGCCAACCGTCCTGCCCACCACCCTGCCCACCACCCTGCCCACCACCCTGCCCACCACCCTGCCCACGACCCTGCCCACCGCCATGCCAACCGTCCTGCCCACCGCCCTGGTGCCATCACTGGCGTACCACGAGCTGGGATCCATTGCTGGTGGCGCCACTGTTTTTGCGTCTAGCACTGTAACTTGTAGTGCCAGCTACAGTGTTGTAGTGCCAGCTACAATGGCACCTTCTATCAAGACTGAGGAACTGAACACCTTGAGAGAGAGAGGAGAGAGAGAGAGAGAGAGAGAGAAAGAGAGAGAGAGAGAGAGAGAGAGAGAGAGAGAGAGAGAGAGAGAGAGAGAGAGAGAGAGAGAGAGAGAGAACGAGAGAACACAAAGTAGGGCTCCTGCTATCAACAGAATCAATCAGTTTCCAGTCACCCGCTGTGTTCCTGGAAAGGGCAGGGCTAGGGTAGCAGGGGCAGGGCCAGGGTAGCAGGGGCAGGGCCAGGGTAGCAGGGTAGCAGGGGCAGGGGCAGGGCCAGGGTAGCAGGGGCAATTACCAGGATAGCAGGGGCATGGCC
>NC_091363.1:3252628-3275128 GCF_038502225.1 Cherax quadricarinatus
GTGATGCTAATGGGTGATAACATGTACGGAACAGTCACTTATTTACGTACTAACAACTGGTCACATCATGGCCTCTGGTGCCCCGATCTGATACCAGATCCCTCCCCTCTAGTTGACAGTGAACTCACTCAAGCAGTGCTTACTGCTTCACTCTCACTGCACTGGTGCTATGAACTGCAGTGTCCTGCACTGCCCAGTACGTCCCCACACTCTCCTAAGCACTAGTTTCAGTTCGCATATTTAGCACCCTTCCCTCCAGTATTTTCCGAGTGTAAATTATAATATATAAGCCTCGTCTGCACTTTGTGAGATAGAGACTGTCTCTCCTGCCATGTTTGTGAGATAGAAACTGTCTCTACTATCATGTTTGTGAGAGACAGTATCTCTACTATCATGTTAGTGAGTGTGTGTCCCTGGAGTGTTGATCTGGGATGCTCACCCTTATAAAGGAACCCATGAGTGCTCCAGGAACACCTGCTTGGAGGTGGAGCTGAGGATCTTCTGTAAGGATCTAAGCGACACACTAGAATTATCGGGTGACTAGACTTTGCTGGATCCAGAGCTGAAGACTCTGTGTGAGGACTTGCGTAGGATCCTCATCTGGGGGAGGAGTTGTAGGAGCCTCCGGTTGGGGAGGGGAACAGGAACCCTATCTCTGTTTACCTACAGGTATGAAGTAGCAGTGAAGGTTGCAAGCAACATTGCACACTACCTCGTATCTATTACCCTCTCATCACTTAACCTCCATCATGATTCACCAGATCATGACACGATTGTAAACAAACCAAGGAACAGGTGGGACTTGAACTCGCAGCGAGTCGCAAAATTCGAGGCCAGTGCGTAAACCACTGGGCTAGCTGGCTACAATAAGATTCATCCAACTAGGTATATTTATACACCATAGGGAGGTTAGCATGGGCCACCACTGTTACCACAAAATGTAAGATTTTAATATACCATTTAAACGTTGTTAGATATAAGAGGATCATTGAACTTACCCAGCAGGTGAGTTATCATTGCAGACAGCACGGGTGGCATGATCTTGTGGATGGTTGTGGGCGTAGGGCGGCTGTGGGCGGTGGTGGGCGTGTGGGTGGTGTGGGCGTGTGAGCCAGTACCTGGTGAGGGGTGTGGAGGTAGGGTCAACCAGACCACAGCAGGCTCTCTCTGCCACAGCAGCCACTCTCATCACAGCCCCACTCTCCATCAGTCTGGTTCCCACCACAGTATCCAGGTGGCCATGGCCCGGTGCACCCAGGGCACCTCTAGGACCACTGTGGCCCAGCGTGCCTCCTCCAGTGTCCCAGGCTGAGGTCCTCACTGTCAACATGGTCACTATTGCCAGCCTGGAAGAAAGCCAGCGGGAATGATCTTACCTGCGACTATAATTACCTAAATATAATCATCTCCAATGATGATAATAATAATTATTTGTAATATAAATGGTTTTGAAAACCGACAAGTTGAAGAATGAGTTATTTGAGCAACATCTGGGAATATTTACCGAGGAAACATTTCGCCAGTCACTGGCTTCCTCAGTCTAATATAAAGAAGAATGGTGGAAAAGGTGGAGTTTTAGGAAATCAGTCCGGATCTGGACAGGTTGCAAGCCTGGTGAAACAACTGGCTCCAGGAGTTTAATTAACCAGACCAAGTGCAAATTCATGAAGATTGGGGAAGGTCAAAGAAGACCGCAGACAGAGTACAGGCTAGAGACAAAGACTGCAAACCTCACTCAAGGAAAAGCATCTTGGGGTGAGTATAATGCAGAACACATCTCCTGACGCGCACATCAACCAGATAACTGCTGCAGTATATGATCGCCTGGCAAACCTAAGAATAGCGTTCCGACACCTTAGTAAGGAATCGTTCAAGACTGTACACCGTGTACGTCAGGCCCATACTGTAGTATGCAGCACCAGTATAGAACCCACACCTAACCAAGCACGTCAAGAAATTAGAGAAAGTGTAAAGGTTTGCAACAAGACTAGTTCCCGAGCTAAGAGGTATGTTCTACGAGGAGAGGTTAAGGGAACTCTACCTGACGACATTGGAGGACAGGAGGAATAGGGAGGGCGACAGGAAAACGACATATAAAATACTGATGGGGAATTGACAAGGTGGACAGAGACAGGGTGTTTCAGAGATGGGACGCAGCAACAAGGGGACACAACTGGAAGTTGAAGACTCAAATGAGTCACAGGGATGTTAAGTAGTATTTCTCCAGGAACTCAAACAATCTGGAGAGTGGTGTAGTGGAGGCAGGATCCATACATAGCTAATGGAGCAAGGAGAGGGTGGACCTAGTAGCGACCAGCGAAGAGGCGGGGCCAAGAGCTGTGACTCGACCCATGCAGCCACAAATAGGTAAGTACACACCCACACACACACACATACCCCCACACCCACACCAACACACACACACACACACACACACACACACACACACACACACACACACACACACACACACACACTAAGGTTAATGGCGTGATTCCACACATTATGCTCCATCATGGTAGTGACCTGAGGGAGGGAGGGCGAGTCATTCAGATTAGCCCAGGCATCACAGAAATGCCCAGGCATCTTTGAAAGGGTTCTAAGAAGCAAGATCCTTAACCACATAAATTTCCAACAGATGCACATCCCAGGGCAGCACTCCTGCCTCTCACAACTACTGGAGCACTACAACATGGTCTTGGATGGTCGTTCCTGCCTCTCACAACTACTGGACCACTACAACATGGTCTTCCATGGTCGCTCCTGCCTCTCACAACTACTGGACCACTACAACATGGTCTTCCATGGTCGCTCCTGCCTCTCACAACTACTGGACCACTACAACATGGTCTTCCATGGTCGCTCCTGCCTCTCACAACTACTGGACCACTACAACATGGTCTTCCATGGTCGCTCCTGCCTCTCACAACTACTGGACCACTACAACATGGTCTTGGATGGTTGTTCCTGCCTCTCACAACTACTGGACCACTACAACATGGTCTTGGATGGTCACTCCTGCCTCTCACAACTACTGGACCACTACAACATGGTCTTGGATGGTTGTTCCTGCCTCTCACAACTACTGGAGCACTAGAACATGGTCTTGGATGGTCGCTCCTGCCTCTCACAACTACTGGAGCACTACAACATGGCCTTGGATAGTCACTCCTGCCTCTCACAACTACTGGAGCACTAGAACATGGTCTTGGATGGTCGCTCCTGCCTCTCACAACTACTGGACCACTACAACATGGTCTTGGATGGTCGTTCCTGCCTCTCACAACTACTGGAGCACTACAACATGGCCTTGGATGGTCACTCCTGCCTCTCACAACTACTGGACCACTACAACATGGTCTTGGATGGTTGTTCCTGCCTCTCACAACTACTGGAGCACTACAACATGGCCTTGGACAGTCACTCCTGCCTCTCACAACTACTGGACCACTACAACATGGTCTTGGATGGTTGTTCCTGCCTCTCACAACTACTGGACCACTACAACATGGTCTTGGATGGTCACTCCTGCCTCTCACAACTACTGGACCACTACAACATGGTCTTGGATGGTTGTTCCTGCCTCTCACAACTACTGGAGCACTAGAACATGGTCTTGGATGGTCGCTCCTGCCTCTCACAACTACTGGAGCACTACAACATGGCCTTGGATAGTCACTCCTGCCTCTCACAACTACTGGAGCACTAGAACATGGTCTTGGATGGTCGCTCCTGCCTCTCACAACTACTGGACCACTACAACATGGTCTTGGATGGTCGTTCCTGCCTCTCACAACTACTGGACCACTACAACATGGTCTTGGATGGTCACTCCTGCCTCTCACAACTACTGGACCACTACAACATGGTCTTGGATGGTTGTTCCTGCCTCTCACAACTACTGGAGCACTACAACATGGCCTTGGATGGTCGTTCCTGCCTCTCACAACTACTGGACCACTACAACATGGCCTTGGATGGTCACTCCTGCCTCTCACAACTACTGGACCACTGCAACAAGGTCTTGGATGGTCGTTCCTGCCTCTCACAACTACTGGACCACTACAACAAGGTCTTGGATGGTCGTTCCTGCCTCTCACAACTACTGGACCACTACAACATGGTCTTGGATGGTCACTCCTGCCTCTCACAACTACTGGACCACTACAACATGGTCTTGGATGGTCGTTCCTGCCTCTCACAACTACTGGACCACTACAACATGGCCTTGGATGGTCACTCCTGCCTCTCACAACTACTGGAGCACTACAACAAGGTCTTGGATGGTCGTTCCTGCCTCTCACAACTACTGGACCACTACAACATGGCCTTGGATGGTCACTCCTGCCTCTCACAACTACTGGAGCACTACAACATGGTCTTGGATGGTCGTTCCTGCCTCTCACAACTACTGGACCACTACAACATGGCCTTGCATGCACTGGAAGACAGAATAAGGACCCAGTACACACACACTTTACAAAAGTCTTGGACCACTGCGGTCATGGCTATAAAAGTTACTAACAAACACAACAATAACAAAAGTAAACAGAATTAAGACAAAAGCCGCCACAGTGGAAAGTTTTATTTAAGAAATAAGATATTACAAGGACCCAATGGAAATAAGTCACTTTGACTTCTTAGGTTATTCTAGTTGGTAAATTACACATATGTTACTATGTATGATAATTTATGTAACTGTATTTATGTATACCTGTATAAACTTACTTATGGTGTTCCGTAGCCCGATTGCTAACGCACTCGGCTCACACACTGAGATCCGGGGATCGATCCCCAGTACGGCTGAAAAATTTTAGAGCGTGTTTTCATGAGACACCTGCTGTACATGTTCACTCATCAGTAAAATGGGTGTTATTGGACTGGTATGGGTCGCATCCTGGGACAAATTTGACTTAATTTATGGGAAATGCTCGGCATAACAAGCGGCTTTCTATATAGTAGTATGTCACTAATATCAGCTATGAGCTGTATACCTTGTACATGTACTGGTAGAAATAAAGATTATTATTATTATTATTATTATTATTATTATTATTATTATTATTATTATTATTATTATTATCTTTCTCTCTAACACAGACAGAGACATAAATACTAACACCATGTCATCCGAGGCACATTACCCGCCTCCAGTCTTCTCCTCATCCTCATATCTGACACAAACAAATCATAGCACTGTGTCAACTTTGTGGACGATACTAGAACTTGCAGGAGAGTCATCCACAGAAGACACAGTCAGCCTCCCAGCTGATGTTAACCAAGTCTTGCAGGAGAGTCATCCACAGAAGACACAGTCAGCCTCCCAGCTGATGTTAACCAAGTCTTGCAGGAGAGTCATCCACAGAAGACACAGTCAGCCTCCCAGCTGATGTTAACCAAGTCTTGCAGGAGAGTCATCCACAGAAGACACAGTCAGCCTCCCAGCTGATGTTAACTAAGTCTTGCAGGAGAGTCATCCACAGAAGACACAGTCAGCCTCCCAGCTGATGTTAACTAAGTCTTGCAGGAGAGTCATCCACAGAAGACACAGTCAGCCTCCCAGCTGATGTTAACTAAGTCTTGCAGGAGAGTCATCCACAGAAGACACAGTCAGCCTCCCAGCTGATGTTAACTAAGTCTTGCAGGAGAGTCATCCACAGAAGACACAGTCAGCCTCCCAGCTGATGTTAACTAAGTCTTGCAGGAGAGTCATTCACAGAAGACACAGTCAGCCTCCCAGCTGATGTTAACCAAGTCTTGCAGGAGAGTCATCCACAGAAGACACAGTCAGCCTCCCAGCTGATGTTAACCAAGTCTTGCAGGAGAGTCATCCACAGAAGACACAGTCAGCCTCCCAGCTGATGTTAACCAAGTCTTGCAGGAGAGTCATCCACAGAAGACACAGTCAGCCTCCCAGCTGATGTTAACCAAGTCTTGCAGGAGAGTCATCCACAGAAGACACAGTCAGCCTCCCAAGTCTTGCAGTGCACTACTGACAACAATATGTTCATTGAGGACAAATTTCAACTACAACTTTATAGACAATTTGACGAAATAAAAGCTAGAGAAGAACATTAAACTAATTTTAACTACACAATAGAGAGAAAAACTTGCATGAACGACTTAGGGGTGAAAATGTCAGAGGATCTCACCTTCAAGGATCACAACAGTGTTACTATCACAACCTCGACGAAAATGACAGGATGGATAATGAGAACCTTCAAAACAAGAGATGCCAAGCCAATGACAGGATGGATAATGAGAACCTTCAAAACAAGAGATGCCAAGCCAATGACAGGATGGATAATGAGAACCTTCAAAACAAGAAATGCCAAGCCAATGACAGGATGGATAATGAGAACCTTCAAAACAAGAAATCCCAAGCCAATGACAGGATGGATAATGAGAACCTTCAAAACAAGAGATGCCAAGCCAATGACAGGATGGATAATGAGAACCTTCAAAACAAGATGCCAAGCCAATGACAGGATGGATAATGAGAACCTTCAAAACAAGAGATGCCAAGCCAATGACAGGATGGATAATGAGAACCTTCAAAACAAGAGATGCCAAGCCAATGATGATCTTTAAGTCGCTTGTTCTCTCTAGGCTGGAGTATTGCTGTACACTAACAGCCCATTTCAAGGCAGGTGAAATTACAGACCTGCAGAATGTACAGACAACCTTACCTTTGATATACCTGTGAAGAATTTCGAGAGTATATCTACTCTCTGAGCCCGGCCATGGGCCAGGCTCGTCTGCGCTCGCCTGGTCAACCAGGCTGTTGCTGCTCGAGGCTCGCTGCCCCACATATCCATCACAGCATGGTTGATCTGGCACCTGGTGAAGATACTTGTCTAGTTTCCTCCTGAAGGCTTCAACACTTGTTCCAGCAGTGTTTCTGATATCTTCTGGTAAGATGTTGAAAAGTCTGTTCAGTCAAACACCTTAATTACCAGGAATGTTTGAAGTCCCTTGACCTGTACTCCTTGGAACGTAGACGAGAAAGATACATCATAATGTATACCTGGAACATCCTAGAGGGACTGATCCTAACTCTGCACACAGAAATCACTCCTCACGACAGCGAAAGTCTTGAAAGACGGTGCGAAATACCTCCAGCCTGAGTACTGAGAGACAACACAATAAGTGCAAGGAGACCAAGACTGTTCAACAACCTCCCATCACCCATAAGGAGAATTACCAACAGACTCCTGGCCGTCTTCTAAAGGCAACTTGATAAGATCCTCAAATCAGTTCCTGATCAACTGGGCTGTGGTTCACACACTGGAGTACGATGGTTGATCAGGCCCTGATCCACCATCAGGGCTGGTGTGGGAGCGGGCAGCGGGGGGCGCTGACCCCTTTAAACGTTCTTGAGGCAACACAAACCAAGGCTACCTGCAGGGCGCACATTCGTCGAAGCTCCTGGTCCAAGGAACTGGTGCTAACCTCCTCTTCCTCGGATCAAACTGATTATCCCCTCATTCCCCCAGCAACTCAAAATCCCCAACATAATAATAATAATAGATAATAATAATGATAATAATAACAATAATAATAATTACAACAATAATAATAATAATAATAATAATAATAATAATAATAATAATAATAATAATAATCTGCCATAGGAGAATCCGGTAATCAGGTTTATCATTGGTTCAGAGACTGGAACACTCACTCAGGTATCCAGAATCCGGTAATCAGGTTTATCATTGGTTCAGAGACTGGAACACTCACTCAGGTATCCAGAATCCGGTAATCAGGTTTATCATTGGTTCAGAGACTGGAACACTCACTCAGGTATCCAGAATCCGGTAATCAGGTTTATCATTGGTTCAGAGACTGGAACACTCACTCAGGTATCCAGAATCCGGTAATCAGGTTTATCATTGGTTCAGAGACTGGAACACTCACTCAGGTATCCAGAATCCGGTAATCAGGTTTATCATTGGTTCAGAGACTGGAACACTCACTCAGGTATCCAGAATCCGGTAATCAGGTTTATCACTGGTTCAGAGACTGGAACACTCACTCAGGTATCCAGAATCCGGTAATCAGGTTTATCATTGGTTCAGAGACTGGAACACTCACTCAGGTATCCAGAATCCGGTAATCAGGTTTATCATTAGTTCAGAGACTGGAACACTCACTCAGGTATCCAGAATCCGGTAATCAGGTTTATCATTGGTTCAGAGACTGGAACACTCACTCAGGTATCCAGAATCCGGTAATCAGGTTTATCATTGGTTCAGAGACTGGAACACTCACTCAGGTATCCAGAATCCGGTAATCAGGTTTATCATTGGTTCAGAGACTGGAACACTCACTCAGGTATCCAGAATCCGGTAATCAGGTTTATCACTGGTTCAGAGACTGGAACACTCACTCAGGTATCCAGAATCCGGTAATCAGATTTATCATTAGTTCAGAGACTGGAACACTCACTCAGGTATCCAGAATCCGGTAATCAGGTTTATCATTAGTTCAGAGACTGGAACACTCACTCAGGTATCCAGAATCCGGTAATCAGGTTTATCATTGGTTCAGAGACTGGAACACTCACTCAGGTATCCAGAATCCGGTAATCAGGTTTATCATTGGTTCAGAGACTGGAACACTCACTCAGGTATCCAGAATCCGGTAATCAGGTTTATCATTGGTTCAGAGACTGGAACACTCACTCAGGTATCCAGAATCCGGTAATCAGGTTTATCATTGGTTCAGAGACTGGAACACTCACTCAGGTATCCAGAATCCGGTAATCAGGTTTATCATTGGTTCAGAGACTGGAACACTCACTCAGGTATCCAGAATCCGGTAATCAGGTTTATCATTGGTTCAGAGACTGGAACACTCACTCAGGTATCCAGAATCCGGTAATCAGGTTTATCATTAGTTCAGAGACTGGAACACTCACTCAGGTATCCAGAATCCGGTAATCAGGTTTATCATTAGTTCAGAGACTGGAACACTCACTCAGGTATCCAGAATCCGGTAATCAGGTTTATCATTAGTTCAGAGACTGGAACACTCACTCAGGTATCCAGAATCCGGTAATCAGGTTTATCATTGGTTCAGAGACTGGAACACTCACTCAGGTATCCATAATCCGGTAATCAGGTTTATCATTGGTTCAGAGACTGGAACACTCACTCAGGTATCCAGAATCCGGTAATCAGGTTTATCATTGGTTCAGAGACTGGAACACTCACTCAGGTATCCAGAATCCGGTAATCAGGTTTATCATTGGTTCAGAGACTGGAACACTCACTCAGGTATCCAGAATCCGGTAATCAGGTTTATCATTGGTTCAGAGACTGGAACACTCACTCAGGTATCCAGAATCCGGTAATCAGGTTTATCATTGGTTCAGAGACTGGAACACTCACTCAGGTATCCAGAATCCGGTAATCAGGTTTATCACTGGTTCAGAGACTGGAACACTCACTCAGGTATCCAGAATCCGGTAATCAGGTTTATCATTGGTTCAGAGACTGGAACACTCACTCAGGTATCCAGAATCCGGTAATCAGGTTTATCATTGGTTCAGAGACTGGAACACTCACTCAGGTATCCAGAATCCGGTAATCAGGTTTATCATTGGTTCAGAGACTGGAACACTCACTCAGGTATCCAGAATCCGGTAATCAGGTTTATCATTGGTTCAGAGACTGGAACACTCACTCAGGTTTCCAGAATCCGGTAATCAGGTTTATCATTGGTTCAGAGACTGGAACACTCACTCAGGTATCCAGAATCCGGTAATCAGGTTTATCACTGGTTCAGAGACTGGAACACTCACTCAGGTATCCAGAATCCGGTAATCAGGTTTATCATTGGTTCAGAGACTGGAACACTCACTCAGGTATCCAGAATCCGGTAATCAGGTTTATCATTAGTTCAGAGACTGGAACACTCACTCAGGTATCCAGAATCCGGTAATCAGGTTTATCATTGGTTCAGAGACTGGAACACTCACTCAGGTATCCAGAATCCGGTAATCAGGTTTATCATTGGTTCAGAGACTGGAACACTCACTCAGGTATCCAGAATCCGGTAATCAGGTTTATCATTGGTTCAGAGACTGGAACACTCACTCAGGTATCCAGAATCCGGTAATCAGGTTTATCATTGGTTCAGAGACTGGAACACTCACTCAGGTATCCATAATCCGGTAATCAGGTTTATCATTGGTTCAGAGACTGGAACACTCACTCAGGTATCCAGAATCCGGTAATCAGGTTTATCATTGGTTCAGAGACTGGAACACTCACTCAGGTATCCAGAATCCGGTAATCAGGTTTATCATTGGTTCAGAGACTGGAACACTCACTCAGGTATCCAGAATCCGGTAATCAGGTTTATCATTGGTTCAGAGACTGGAACACTCACTCAGGTATCCAGAATCCGGTAATCAGGTTTATCATTGGTTCAGAGACTGGAACACTCACTCAGGTATCCAGAATCCGGTAATCAGGTTTATCATTGGTTCAGAGACTGGAACACTCACTCAGGTATCCAGAATCCGGTAATCAGGTTTATCATTGGTTCAGAGACTGGAACACTCACTCAGGTATCCAGAATCCGGTAATCAGGTTTATCATTAGTTCAGAGACTGGAACACTCACTCAGGTATCCAGAATCCGGTAATCAGGTTTATCATTAGTTCAGAGACTGGAACACTCACTCAGGTATCCAGAATCCGGTAATCAGGTTTATCATTGGTTCAGAGACTGGAACACTCACTCAGGTATCCAGAATCCGGTAATCAGGTTTATCATTGGTTCAGAGACTGGAACACTCACTCAGGTATCCAGAATCCGGTAATCAGGTTTATCATTAGTTCAGAGACTGGAACACTCACTCAGGTATCCAGAATCCGGTAATCAGGTTTATCATTGGTTCAGAGACTGGAACACTCACTCAGGTATCCAGAATCCGGTAATCAGGTTTATCATTGGTTCAGAGACTGGAACACTCACTCAGGTATCCAGAATCCGGTAATCATATCCAGAATCCGGTAATCAGGTTTATCATTAGTTCAGAGACTGGAACACTCACTCAGGTATCCAGAATCCGGTAATCAGGTTTATCATTAGTTCAGAGACTGGAACACTCACTCAGGTATCCAGAATCCGGTAATCAGGTTTATCATTGGTTCAGAGACTGGAACACTCACTCAGGTATCCAGAATCCGGTAATCAGGTTTATCATTGGTTCAGAGACTGGAACACTCACTCAGGTATCCAGAATCCGGTAATCAGGTTTATCATTGGTTCAGAGACTGGAACACTCACTCAGGTATCCAGAATCCGGTAATCAGGTTTATCACTGGTTCAGAGACTGGAACACTCACTCAGGTATCCAGAATCCGGTAATCAGGTTTATCACTGGTTCAGAGACTGGAACACTCACTCAGGTATCCAGAATCCGGTAATCAGGTTTATCACTGGTTCAGAGACTGGAACACTCACTCAGGTATCCAGAATCCGGTAATCAGGTTTATCATTGGTTCAGAGACTGGAACACTCACTCAGGTATCCAGAATCCGGTAATCAGGTTTATCATTAGTTCAGAGACTGGAACACTCACTCAGGTATCCAGAATCTGGTAATCAGGTTTATCATTAGTTCAGAGACTGGAACACTCACTCAGGTATCCAGAATCCGGTAATCAGGTTTATCACTGGTTCAGAGACTGGAACACTCACTCAGGTATCCAGAATCCAACATGGAAAATTTGTCCCGTCATGGCGCTATTTAACTCAAATAATTGATTTGATTTGCTGGTAACGTTGGTATGTGTTTAGCTGTGTATTATCTGGCTCAGAGGTAGGTGGGTAGGGTAAGTGGGTAGGTGCTTGGGTAAATGCGTGGGTAGGAGCGTGGGTAGGTACGCGGGTAGGTGGGTGGGTAGGAACGTGGGTAGGTACGTGAGTAGGTACGTGAGTAGGGTATATTTCTCGTCCTGGAAAATAAATTTGAGCCTTCAACACTACTTAGACTAGGCTATGCGAGGTTAGGTTAGGTTAAGTTAGGCTTGGTTAGGTTAGGTTAGGTTAGGTTAGGTTAGGTTAGGTTAGGTTAGGTTAGGTTAGGTTAGGTTAGGTTAGGTTAGGTTAAGTTAGGCTTGGTTAGGCTGGATTAAGCTATGTTATATTAGGCTAATTTAGGTGTAGGTTACATTACGCTGGCCAATATATGCATCACAGCCTGGTTGATCAGTCCTTTGATGGAGGTACTTGTCCAGTTTCCTCTTGAAGACTGACACGTCCCAGCAGTGTTTCTGATACCCTCTGGTAAGATGTTTAACAGTCTGGGACCACGCATGTTGATACAGTGTTTTCTTATTGTGCCCAGGGCGTTCCTACTTTTCACTGGGTTTATTTTGTACTTCCTCCCATATCTCTCACTCTAGAAAGTTGTTATGGCAGTGTGCAGATTTAGAACAACGCCCTTGAGTACTTTTCAGGTATATATTATCATGTATCTCTCTCTCCTCAGCTCCAGTGAGTACATATTTAGTAATCATGGGGGTTTCCGATCATTGGCTTTATGTGTATTTGTACAAGCTGTAATATCTACCTTGTCCTGAACAATGTCGTCAACATTGAGGAACACTTCCATCTCCGGTACCTTTCCTGCAGTGAACAGTGTCCTCAACAATGAACAACGCTGCTCCATCTCTGGTACCTCTCCTGCCCTGAACAGTACCGTCAACACTGAACAACACTGTTCCATCTCTGGTACCTCTCCTGCCGTGAACTGTGTCCTCAATACTGAGCAACACTGTTCCATCTCTGGTATCTCTCATGCGGGTTAATAATCCAGTATAACCCAAAAATACTGACACGGGAGAAGGGGTAATAACCCAGGATAACTCAATAAAGCCAAGCAGTGTGGTTAATTTCCCTACTGAAGTGGACAAGAATTCCCAGACTCTGGGAAAGCCTGTGACCCAACCCAGTTTCAATGCGAATGTAAGATTTAGCCTTATGAAGGCTGGCGAAGTGTGCTAGACAGGGACAGTATCGTTGGTTAATAGGGCATAAAACTTACCTACTACACGAGGGTCATTAAGCCTGTATGTTACCTGGACACCAGTTACTACACCAGGGTCATTAAAACTGTCACCTGTACACCACCAGTCACTACACCAGGGTCATTAAGACTGTCACCTGTACACTACCAGTCACTACACCAGGATCATTAAGACTGTCACCTGTACACTACTAGTCACTACACCAGGATCATTAAGACTGTCACCTGTACACTACCAGTCACTACACCAGGATCATTAAGACTGTCACCTGTACACTACCAGTCACTACACCAGGGTCATTAAGACTGTCACCTGTACACTACCAGTCACTACACCAGGATCATTAAGACTGTCACCTGTACACTACTAGTCACTACACCAGGGTCATTAAGACTGTCACCTGTACACTACCAGTCACTACACCAGGATCATTAAAACTGTCACCTGTACACTACTAGTCACTACACCAGGGTCATTAAAACTGTCACCTGTACACTACTAGTCACTACACCAGGGTCATTAAGACTGTCACCTGTACACTACCAGTCACTACACCAGGGTCATTAAGACTGTCACCTGTACACTACTAGTCACTACACCAGGATCATTAAGACTGTCACCTGTACACTACTAGTCACTACACCAGGGTCATTAAAACTGTCACCTGTACACTACTAGTCACTACACCAGGGTCATTAAAACTGTCACCTGTACACTACCAGTCACTACACCAGGATCATTAAGACTGTCACCTGTACACTACTAGTCACTACACCAGGGTCATTAAGACTGTCACCTGTACACTACCAGTCACTACACCAGGATCATTAAGACTTTCACCTGTACACTACTAGTCACTACACCAGGGTCATTAAGACTGTCACCTGTACACTACCAGTCACTACACCAGGGTCATTAGGACTGTCACCTGTACACTACCAGTCACTACACCAGGGTCATTAAGACTGTCACCTGTACACTACCAGTCACTACACCAGGGTCATTAGGACTGTCACCTGTACACTACCAGTCACTACACCAGGGTCATTAAGACTGTCACCTGTACACTACCAGTCACTACACCAGGGTCATTAAGACTGTATGTCACGAGTTCATTACCAGTCAAGAATAAATTATCTAAAATGGGAATTAAAGAGAACTCAGCGTATATACACTGAAACGTGTATGTCAGTATATACACACGGAGAGGCGTATATCAGCGTATTTACACAGAGGTACATGTATCCTGCGGTAGTCGTGAGCAGCTGTGAACGACACAAGTATCAAACATCTCAGATGTTTTAAATCAAAACTGTGTGTGGGGTAATGAAGGAGAGACGATAATTAATGGGAAACGAAGAGACAAACACACTCAGTGTGTAACAACGTAAGACCAGAACATGAGGCTAGTGGAGCACTGTGGCAGGCCTACTGGCCCATGAGTCACGAAATCGTGGTCACAGTGGTGCCTATGCTAACCTTCCTATTGTGTATAAATATACCTAGTTGGGTGAATTTTACTGTAGCCACCTGGCCCAGTGGCTAGCACGTCGGTCTGGAGTTTTATGACTCTCTGACCGCTAGTTCTATCCCCACCCGTGGTATGATTTGTTTACTGGCCCATGCTAGGTAGGTTTAACTCACACCCCTACTCATAATAATAATACTCTTTATTTCTACAAGTACATTTACAACTTATACAGACCATAGCTGACATCACTGACATACTACTATATAGAAAGCCCCTTTTTATGCAGAGCATATCGGGTAAATTACGTCAATTTTGTCCCAGGATGCGATTCATACCAGTCGACTAATAGCCAGGTATCTATTTTACTGCTAGGTGAACACTGGACAGCAGGTGTCATAGGGAAACAAGCCCTAATGCTTCCACCCGTACCGGGGATCGACCCCGGACCTGAGTGTGTGAGCTGAGTGCACTAGCAATCGAGCTGACACACGGGACACCTCATGTACTTGTCTAACCCATTTTTAAAGCTACACAAGGTTTTAGCTTCAATAACGCTACTCGGGAGTTTGTTCCACTCATCCACAACTATATTACCAAACCAGTGGTGTCCTCTCCATATTTCTCAAACTTAAAACCACTGCTGAGAGTCCTATCGTGGTTAGACATTTTTAGCACGTTATTTATCTCCCCTTTATTTATTCCTGTCTTCCATTTACACACGTCAGTCATATCCCTCCTAATTCTAAGCTTCCAGAGAGTGCAGATACAAAGCCCTCAGTCTACCCTCGTAGGAAAGCTTACCTAATACGACCGACTTCACTTTCTAGCGTATTTATGTCCATTCTGTAATATGGTGACCAGAACTGCGCACCTTCATCAAAATGAGACCTTACCAAGATTATATAGAGTTGACGTATAACCTGGAGAGGACTCCTGTTGTCTATGGTTTTTGATATGAAGCTAAGAAGTGGAAAGTGTGGGTTGGTGTAGTGTGGGTTGGTGTAGTGTGGGTTGGTGTAGTGTGGGTTGGTGTAGTGTGGGTTGGTGTAGTGTGGGTTGGTGTAGTGTGGGTTGGTGTAGTGTGGGTTGGTGTAGTGTGGGTTGGTGTAGTGTGGGTTAGTGTAGTGTGGGTTGGTGTAGTGTGGGTTGGTGTAGTGTGGGTTGGTGTAGTGTGGGTTGGTGTAGTGTGGGTTGGTGTAGTGTGGGTTGGTGTAGTGTGGGTTGGTGTAGTGTGGGTTGGTGTAGTGTGGGTTAGTGTAGTGTGGGTTGGTGTAGTGTGGGTTGGTGTAGTGTGGGTTGGTGTAGTGTGGGTTGGTGTAGTGTGGGTTGGTGTAGTGTGGGTTAGTGTAGTGTGGGTTGGTGTAGTGTGGGTTGGTGTAGTGTGGGTTGGTGTAGTGTGGGTTGGTGTAGTGTGGGCTGGTGTAGTGTGGGCTGGTGTAGTGTGGGTTGGTGTAGTGTGGCTGTATCAGTCACAAGGTAATGTCGACCTTACCTGCATGAGAGCCAACATGGAGGAAGCATCTCTGCCCTGGAAGCACTGCTAACCTCTTGTCATGTCTGAATGTTCTTGCGCAGCTCTGCTCTGCTCTCCTGCTGCTGCTGCTGCTGCTGCTGCCTCGCTCCTGCTATCCCGGAACTGCAAGCCACCCGAATGAGGCTGCATTTTGCGTTTAATCAACTGGTATTCGAGGGACGCAGACCAGGTATGCTGTACAACGATTTAAGGGAGGCTGGCTCGAATACTTCCACCGTCTCCTCTTCCCCCCTTCCACCCCGATGGAGATTGTTTGTTGGCGAGTGGTTGGCGATAGTGGTGATGCTCGCCACTCAAGATCACCATGGAAGATGACTCTTTACTTCCTCCCTTGATTGGCTGAGGTGAGCTTTAAAGAGTACCGCCTCGCTACCCTCAGTACCTGTATTGTTATTCTGGTACCGTTGTACTGACGAGGGTCAGGCTTTTTGCCCGAGATGATGGATAGGGAGGCTGTTTTTTCCCTGGCCTCTGGTGTGCAGGGAAAACCCTGAAGGATGGGGCTGTCCTAGCCTAGTCAGGGTCTCAGACTCAGGGCTCAATAACACTTCCAAATTTCTTTAAATCCCATATAGCTGATTACAACACGCTATGGCATACTTTTTCCACTGTATTATATATATCTGACATGAGATGTGTGTGGCTGTGTCTGATCACTGAGAGAGATGTGAGAAATATAGGCGTGATTTCTACGAGAGAAGGGGCACAGTTGTTATGAGAGAGAGTGAGAGAGGTTGAGAGAGCTGCACACCCTCCCTCCACCGCTCTCTCTTCCATACTGACCAGCCAATGGTTTGTTGGGTGATTTTGTAGTGACGGTGAGCCAGTGTGGTGGTAGTTGTGGTGATCCTGGTAGTTGTGATGGTGGTAGTTATGGTGGTTGTGGTGGTTGTGTGTGTGTATGGTGGTTGTAGTGCATGTGGTGATAGCAGTTATATATATATGATAAGAAAGAGATGATTACTAATGTTATAAATGAAAAGAAGTTGGATGTCGTGGCTCTAACAGAAACAAAGCTGAAGGGGGTAGAGGAGTTTCAGTGGGGAGAAATAAATGAGATTAAGTCAGGAGTATCTGATTGTTAGAACTAAGGAAGGGGTAGCAATAATGTTGAAAGATCTTATATGGGTGTGAAGCATTGGTGGTGAATGCTGCAACAAGGAGAAGGCTGGAGGCAGTGGAGATGTCGTGTCTGAGGGCAGTGTGTGGTGTGAATATAATGCAGAGAATTCGTAGTTTGGAGGGGCTGTTGAGGTGGTTCGGACATGTAGAAAGGCTGGAACAAAATAGAATGACTTCGAGAGTGTATAACTCTGTAGTGGAGGGAAGGCGGCGTAGAGGTCAGCCTAGGAAAGGTTAGAGGGAGGGGGTAAAGGAGGTTTTGTATGCGAGGGGCTTGGACTTCCATGTGTGACCGTATTAGACAGGAGCAAATAGAGACAAATGGTTTTTAGGACTTGACGTGCTGTTGGAGTGTGAGCAAGGTAATACTTATGAAGAGTTTCTGCAAAACAACCACGATGAAAGAATAGAGAAATTCCAAGCGCTTTCGTGACTACTTACATTATCAAGGAACAATTGTTCCTTGATAATGTGAGTAGTCACGAAAGCGCTTGGATTTTCTCTATTCTTTCACAGTGGTTGTTTTGCATATATATATATATATATATATATATATATATATATATATATATATATATATATATATTTATATGTGTGTGTGTGTGTGTGTGTGTGTGTGTGTGTGTGTGTATATAATCAGACAAGTTATGTATACTACAAACATTGTCTTACTAAATACAATAATCACATTCCAGAATTTAATAAAGTGATCACGAGAATACTTAGCATTTAATTCCCTCTCACAAGAGTTAAACTGAATCAAAAGTTATGTTAAAAACTTGTTTCTAGTATTGTTAGTTAGGTAGCAAGTTTAAGATGGCTTATGGGTTATTAGTTATGAGTTGTGGGTTAATAGTAATAAGTTATCGGTTGATAGTAATGAGTTATGGGTTTTTAGTAATAAGTTATTAGTTAATAGTACTGAGTTATGGGTTAGTAGTAATGAGTTATAGTTAATAAACATGAGTTATGGGTCCTGAATGCTTTATGGGTTATGTCTCAGGAATACTCAGTTACTGATAAATTAGACACATGTGCAACTCTTGGGTATCTTTATTGAGGAAACGTTTCGCCACACAGTGGCTTCATCAGTCCATACGTAGGAGAAACTTGAAGTTTCTCCTACGTATGGACTGATGAAGCCACTGTGTGGCGAAACGTTTCCTCAATAAAGATACCCAAGAGTTGCACATGTGTCTAATTTATCAACATGTCGGTTCTCTGAACCATTCATCTTCATACTCAGTTACTGTGATGGACTTTTGCTCTGATAACCAATACTCTTTGTGCTGTTTCTCAGAGATGAGGATATCAGTTCCCTCCAGTTTCTGTTACACCAGTTAATCCCACGTTATGGTCCCTCACTCCCTGATAACACTTGCCACTTTTCCCTTCTCTAAAATGCTTGAAAACCCCATCTGTGTTTTGGCTGTTCTTCAAAACCTCAGAGATTTTGCCTGGTCACAGACCGGGCCACTGGAGGCGTTGACCCCTCGAAACCTACGAAAGGTATACTCCAGGTAATGTTGAAACACTGATGCCACAGTAATGTAACACTCGTAAAATACGTTATCTTTGGCCTCTGAATCCATAATGGTGTCTGTAAGTTATGTTTTGTTTATATACAGTAAGTGTAGGCTGGAGTTCCCTTCCCAAGACTGTGTTGACGTATGAGTGGGAGAGGCGGTATATGTATGGTGCTCGGTGTTTATACTTCGTTCTGTTGGTGAAGCGGCTAGCTGATTGTGCACCTCATACCCATCCTGTGGATGGTAGTGGCTAGTTTATTGTGTACCTCATATCCATCCTGTGGATGGTAGTGGCTAGTTTATTGTGTACCTCATATCCATCCTGTGGATGGTAGTGGCTAGTTTATTGTGTACCTCATATCCATCCTGTGGATGGTAGTGGCTAGTTTATTGTGTACTTCATATCCATCCTGTGGATGGTAGTGGCTAGTTTATTGTGTACCTCATACCCATCCTGTGGATGGTAGTGGCTAGTTTATTGTGTACCTCATACCCATCCTGTGGATGGTAGTGGCTAGTTTATTGTGTACCTCATACCCATCCTGTGGATGGTAGTGGCTAGTTTATTGTGTACCTCATACCCATCCTGTGGATGGTAGTGGCTAGTTTATTGTGTACCTCATATCAATCCTGTGGATGGTAGTGGCTAGTTTATTGTGTACCTCATACCCATCCTGTGGATGGTAGTGGCTAGTTTATTGTGTACCTCATACCCATCCTGTGGATGGTAGTGGCTAGTTTATTGTGTACCTCATACCCATCCTGTGGATGGTAGTGGCTAGTTTATTGTGTACCTCATATCCATCCTGTGGATGGTAGTGGCTAGTTTATTGTGTACCTCATACCCATCCTGTGGATGGTAGTGGCTAGTTTATTGTGTACCTCATACCCATCCTGTGGATGGTAGTGGCTAGTTTATTGTGTACCTCATACCCATCCTGTGGATGGTAGTGGCTAGTTTATTGTGTACCTCATATCCATCCTGTGGATGGTAGTGGCTAGTTTATTGTGTACCTCATATCCATCCTGTGGATGGTAGTGGCTACTACCATCCTCATAGGCATGTCCTATGAGGAAAGGTTAAGGGAACTCAACCTGACAACACTGGAGGATAGGAGGAATAGGGGAGACACGATAACGGCGTATAAAATAGTGATAGGAATTAACAAAGGGACAGAATGTCCAGAAATGGGACAGAGCAACAATGAGTCACGATTGGAAATTGAAGACTCAGATGAGTCACAGGGATTATTACAAAAAAAGTAATTTTTAAAAGATGAAGAGAGATTAGATTTACTCCTTTTGTAATAAAGAGTTCGGGATACATAAATACACACATTAATATAAATTAATCTTTAATATATAAAAATCAACTATCTTTGGTCTAGAGGTATTTGAACTATGATATAATAATAATATGTACATGTTACTATAATAAATTATAATCAGCATTTTACTAAAATATAATTAATAACCCTACACAGGGTACAACTCTTGACACCACTGTCACTATATATATATATCTCTATGCTAAAATAATAAATTATAAATAACATTTTTATAATAATAAATTACAATCAACTGCCTCTCACGACACGAAGTCAGTCACACGACACTGTTCAGTGTACACTACAACAAGGCCATCTTCAGTGTCCCACGACACCCTTTTCATCTCAGTGTTCCACTACGGTCCTGTGCATATCTCAGTGTTCCACTCCATCGTACGTCCCTCAGTGTCACACTACGGTCCTGGCCCAGTTCAGTGTAACACTCCAACCTTTTCTTCATGTAATGTCCCACTAAACAGCATCTGACGACTCCGGCCCACAGTTGATCAACGTAGACGGTGAGTCCACAGACATCACCGGTAGTCCAGTAAATCCTCTCCAAAGGCGGTTGACACACCGCTAGCCGAACACCATGCTGCAAGCTCACTGAATGCGGCCGTCAAGTAACTGAGGCCAACAGACTCAGTGAGCTGCGGTGAGCGGTTCTTCTAACGCCAGTAGATAGGTACGATTCGGTGGTCAGGTACCTACTGCATAGACGTGTACCCTGAGGAGTTCAGGTACTTAATGTTGAAGCCAGTAGACGTGTACCCTTCGGTGGTCAGGTACCTACTGCTTAGGTGTGTACAGCGAGGCGCTCAGGTACATAATATTTCTAAAGCCAGTAGACATGTACCCTTCGGTGGTCAGGTACCTACTGCTTAGGTGTGTACAGCGAGGCGCTCTGGTACATACTGTTACTAAAGCCAGTAGACGTGTACCCTTCGGTGGTCAGGTACCTACTGCTTAGGTGTGTACAGCGAGGCGCTCTGGTACATACTGTTACTAAAGCCAGTAGACGTGTACCCTTCGGTGGTCAGGTACCTACTGCTTAGGTGTGTACCGTGAGGCACTCAGGCTCTTACTGCTCTAAGGCCGGCTCAGCAGCCCCCACATTGGGTTTGATGACGCACCCAGTGGTACTGCCGGCCGGCAGGTTAACTATTTAACCGCTAGTTTGGCAGGGGCCGCAACAGGGATGTTAGGAAGTATTTCTTCAGTCATAGAGTTGTCAAGAAGTGGAACAATTTGGGAAGTGATGTAGTTGAGGCAGGATCCATACGTAGCTTTAAGAAGAGGTATGATAAAGTTCATGGGGTAGGGAAAGTGTGGGCCTAGCAGCGACCAGCGAAGAGACGGAGCCAGGAGCTGTGACTCGACAACTTCAACAATATGTAAGTGAGTTCACATACACACACACACTGGGGAGTTTAACGCTGATTCCACACACTATACTCCATTATTATTATTATTATTATTATTATTATTATTATTATTATTATTATTATTATTATTATTATTATTATTATTATTATTATTATTATTATATGATACAGGGTAAAGCTGTGCACATCATTACACAACTCTTCAGTAGCTCATTCGCACTGTACAATGAAATCCTTTCGTTTTTCCCCTTGTACTGCTTACGTAACTACCGTCATTAACGTACGTCCTCCAGTCATTAGAGTTCCGCTATGTAGTTAACGCACTGGCTATCTTCCAGGTACCTTCAGTTCTCCGAAGATCCTGGTCGTTCGTGACGGGCGTTCATTTCCCTCTCTGTGTGTTATGTGGTACCGTAGGGGGAATACTGTGTGTGCTATAACTGTTGTGAGTCAGGTTTCTGTTAGTGCTGGAGTGTTGGGTTTATCCTCTGCGACTCTGGCGTTAAGTTCTGTTTTACTGTTTAGAATTAGTCATTAGAAAGTATGGCCCACACTGGTTTAGTGCTTGCACAAGGCCACGGTACCCCGTGACCTGGTGACTAAAGCTCTCGCTTCACACGGCGAGGGTCCGAGTTCGATTCCCGGCAAGGGTAGAAACATTGGGCGTGTTTCCTTACACTGGCTGTCTATGTTAACCCATCAGTAAAATAGGTACCTGGGTGTTATTGGACTGGTGTGGGTCGCATACTGGGATAAAACTGACCTAATTTACGCGAAATACTCAGCATAACAAGGGACTTTCTATATAGTAGTAGTATGTCATTGGTGTCAACTATGGTCTGTATAAGTTGTATCATGTACTGGTAGATATAAAGATTATTATTATATTGTATTGTAAAGCTCATGGAGCAGGGAGAGAGTGGACCTAGTAGCGACCAGGGAAAAAGCGGGGCCAGGAGCTGTGAATCGACCCCTGCAACCACAACTATGTGAGTACAAACACACAAACACACACACACAGACACACACACACACACACACACACACACACAAACACACACGCACACACAAACACACACACACA
>NC_091363.1:3282628-3287628 GCF_038502225.1 Cherax quadricarinatus
TTCTTGCCTCACTAACCTACTGAAATTCTATGACAGAATAACGGAAAACAAGCCAAAGAGAGAGAGAAAGAGACAGGTTGACTGTATATTCCTGGACTGTAGGGAAGTATTTGACACTGTACCCCACTGACTCACGAACTAGTATTACAGTGGAGCAAGGACTACCTGACGAAATAAATACAGAGGGTGAGGATAAGGGCAGATATATCAGTATGCGAACGTGTTTCAGTAAAAGTCTGTTGCGTAATTCGTGCTTTTGACTTCATGTTTAATTTGTAATACGGGATTCCATCCGGAGGTACAGGGGTCTGTACGACGCGCACGCTGCGAATTACCCTATAATCCCATAATAACATGTTCCGGAGTCATGGATATCAACAAAACTTAACTGTAAATAGGTCAAGGAGAAGGGAAACGGGGTGAAGGTGATTGCCCCCGCAGGTCTGGTCACAGACCAGACCTTCCGGTTGATGGCCTGATCAATCAGGCTGTTAGTACAGGCAGCACGCAGTCCAACGTATACACGGTACCCCGGTTGATCAGGATAACTCGTGGTAGCCCTTAACAAGCAGCAACAAAGACCATTACAACACTCCAAAGAATCCCCCAGGAACGACTATTTTCATGGGTTAGTAAATCTAGAATGCTAAAAACCTAGTGAGTCACATCTAGTGCCATGGGTACGTTAGGATAAATAAGTATACCCTGGAGATGGGCATGGTGGATCATGTATTACCTAATATCCAATGTACCGTCCACTCTGTGTGTGTGTACTTTCTCAAATACCTCCACTACGTGATACATACATATATATATATATATATATATATATATATATATATATATATATATATATATATATATATATATATTTATTAATACATAGAGATAGATATATAGATATATATATATATATATATATATATATATAGAGAGAGAGAGAGAGAGAGAGAGAGAGAGAGAGAGAGAGAGAGAGAGAGAGAGAGAGAGAGAGAGAGAGAGAGAGAGAGAGAGAGAGAGAGAGAAAGAGAGAGAGACAGACACAGACAGACACAGAAAGAGACAGACAGACAAAGAGAGACAGGCAGACAGACCACACACACACTCCGGGGCCAGGAGCTGAGATTCGACCCTTGCAAACCTATACAGGGGTGAGCACGCACAACATTTTTCGCCTAAGTCTGAGCCAGGTGCAGGGTTGAAGAGACAGGCCTGGGCAGGGGTAGGGACGGGCACACAGGTCAAAAGGCGGCAAGGGTCTGTTCAAAGATGCCGACTCCACTGACAAATTAATGCCATGTCCGGATGCTTGCCCGCGGCGCCGGCCTGGGCGTTGGCCCCACACAAAAGCCTAGTTCTGCCATTAGTTGTCGACTTAATGTGTAGCGGCTAAATAACTTTCAATTTGACTTGGAACCTGTGTTTTTTTTTTCCTTTTGTGGTTCGTGGTAACTTTATTACAACAGAGTTTGAGAACTATCGTGTGTATGTGTGTACTCACCTATTTGTTGTTCCAGGTGTCGGGTCTCAGCTCCTGGTCCTGCCTTTTAACTTACCACTCTTTCGATTCTCTCCCTCTCAGCCTCGTGGGTCCTATCGTACCTGCTCTTAAAACTATGTATGGAGTCTGCTTCCAGTTCCTCACCAAGATCATTCCGCTTCTCGATCACTCTGAAACTGAAGAAATACTTCCTAACATTCCTATGGTTCGTCAGTAACTTAAACATCCAGCTGTATCCCTAAGTTCTCGTTTCTTGTATTTCAACCAGCCTATCGCTGCATACCTTACCTGGAGGTTACCTGGAGGTTATTCCGGGGATCAACGCCCGATGGATCAGGGCCTGATCAACTAGGCTGTTACTGCTGGCCGCACGCAGTCCGACGTACGAGCCACAGCCCGGCTGATCCGGCACTGACTTTAGGTATCTGTCCAGCTCTCTCTTGAAGGCAGCCAGGGGTTTATTGGCAATTCCCCTAATGCTTGATGGGAGGCTGTTGAACAGTCTTGGGCCCCGGACACTTATGGTGTTTTCCCTTAGTGTACCAATGGCGCCCCTACTTTTTATTGGGGGCATTTTGCATCGCCTGCCCAGTCTTTTACTTTCGTAGGGAGTGATTTCTGTGTGCAGATTTGGGACCATTCCTTCCAAGATTTTCCAAGTGTAGATTATGATATATCTCTCCCTCCTGCGTTCCAACGAGTACAAGTCAAGTGCTTCCAAGCGTTCCCAGTAGTTAAGGTGCTTGACAGAACTTATCAAAACCTCGGAGTATTTAGTATGTTGTTATTATGGCTCCCCTGGTTTTCCTGTCCAATGTCGTTAGATTCGTATCCATTAGCCTTTCCTTGTAGCTCATGTCTCGTAGCAACAATCCTTGTTCCATACTTCTACTCTTTCTATAGCTTGTAAATTTTTTCCAGCCACGGTATTGTGACTTCTGTTCTGCATTACCGACCTAAACTAGCGAATATAGAAAAGTTTTTCTTGTTGACGATATATAGAGTCACTGAGAGCTTATACCGTACCTTCTTGTTGATGGTTTATAGAGTCACCGAGACTTTATGCCGTACCTTCTTACTGATGGTTCATAGAGTCACCGAGACTTTATGCCGTACCTTCTTGTTGATGGTTTATAGAGTCACCGAGACTTTATGCCGTACCTTCTTGTTGATGGTTTATAGAGTCACCGAGACTTTATGCCGTACCTTCTTGTTGATGGTTTATAGAGTCACCGAGACTTTATGCCGTACCTTCTTACTGATGGTTCATAGAGTCACTGAGACTTTATGCCGTACCTTCTTACTGATGGTTCATAGAGTCACTGAGACTTTATGCCGTACCTTCTTACTGATGGTTCATAGAGTCACCGAGACTTTATGCCGTACCTTCTTACTGATGGTTCATAGAGTCACTGAGACTTTATGCCGTACCTTCTTACTGATGGTTCATAGAGTCACCGAGACTTTATGCCGTACCTTCTTACTGATGGTTCATAGAGTCACCGAGACTTTATACCGTACCTTCTTGTTGATGGTTCATAGAGTCACCGAGACTTTATACCGTACCTTCTTGTTGATGGTTCATAGAGTCACTGAGAACAAGTGACTCGACGATGCCACCCAAAACCGCCGCCTAACACCTAGGTGCCAACTTATTGCTAGGTGAACGGAGGCAGCAGTTATGTACCCTACGTTACACCCCTGCCTTTTCGAGTCCTGTTTACCCAAAACAAACTAAATACGACCTAAAAAAAATCCGCTGATAGAGAGTAAAGAAACAGTTGATTTTACAGCACAACTTAAGCAAACTGGCCCAACCTTACTTAAACTAGCGTAACATCCATGAGACTGTTCAACTGCCTCCCAGCACACATAAGGGGGATTACCAACAGACTCCTGGCAGTCTTCAAGCTGGCACTGGACAAGCACCTAAAGTCAGTTCCGGATCAACCGGGCTGTGGCTCGTATGTTGGTTTGCGTGCAGCCAGCAGCAACAGCCTGGTTGATCAGGCTCCGATCCACCAGGAGGCCTGGTCTCAGACCGGGCCGCGGGGGCGTTGACCCCCGGAACTCTCTCCAGGTAAACTCCAGGTAATATATTAAGTTCGTGATATTTCACGTTATTTTTGGCGAGTTATTGCAATAGTAAATGTATATGTCGTGCCGAATAGGTAAAACTTGCGATTTTGGCTTAAATAGCAACGCTCTTCTTGCCGAATAAGACAAGCGAAAATTTGTGTATGCAATAATTTCACAAAAATCATTCTAAACCTAAAGAAAAATATATATTTCATTGTGTTTGTTTATTATTAAATTACTGTAAACTTGTCTAAAATATATTTAGTTGGATTAGGCTAAATTAAACTGCACTTGTTAAAATAAGGTCAGGTAAGTTTTCTAAGGTTCTTTTGGTACAAAATTATTAATTTTTATATTAACATAATTGAAAAAAATATTTAAACGTATAAGATAAAATTTTAGAAAGGACTTAATTTTAAATGAGTTCTTGATAACTGACCAATTTTACCTACTCGACACGACATATATATATATATGTATATATATATATATATATATATATATATATATATATATATATATATATATATATATATATATATATATATATATATATATATATATATATATATATATATTAGTAAATAGTGTATATTAATAATATGGGTTACAATAGAGGAAAAAACTGGAAGATGAGCAGAGAGGCTGAGGATGAACCTACCAATAATACTTGTCAGGTTTTATCACCTTGTCTTTCCCAGTCACACAGTCAGGGGTCATGTGTGTGTTATTGTAAAGAGTAATTATCTTTGATCTCCTGGGTAATGAGGCCAGTGTTATCATAATGTCCTGGGTAATGAGGCCAGTGTTATCATAATGTCCTGGGTAATGAGGCCAGTGTTATTATAATGTCCTGGGTAATGAGGCCAGTGTTATTATAATGTCCTGGGTAATGAGGCCAGTGTTATTATAATGTCCTGGGTAATGAGGCCAGTGTTATTATAATGTCCTGGGTAATGAGGCCAGTGTTATTATAATGTCCTGGGTAATGAGGCCAGTGTTATTATAATGTCCTGGGTAATGAGGCCAGTGTTATTATAATGTCCTGGGTAATGAGGCCAGTGTTATTATAATGTCCTGGGTAATGAGGCCAGTGTTATTATAATGTCCTGGGTAATGAGGCCAGTGTTATTATAATGTCCTGGGTAATGAGGCCAGTGTTATCATAATCTCCTGGGTAATGAGGCCAGTGTTATTATAATGTCCTGGGTAATGAGGCCAGTGTTATCATAATGTCCTGGGTAATGAGGCCAGTGTTATTATAATCTCCTGGGTAATGAGGCCAGTGTTATCATAATCTCCTGGGTAATGAGGCCAGTGTTATCATAATCTCCTGGGTAATGAGGCCAGTGTTATCATAATCTCCTGGGTAATGAGGCCAGTGTTATCATAATCTCCTGGGTAATGAGGCCAGTGTTAT
>NC_091363.1:3295128-3315092 GCF_038502225.1 Cherax quadricarinatus
GGTATGATAACAGATGCCATCTTTCCAGCGGGATACCAGATCCTGAGAAAAGACAGAAGGAACAGGGAGGGGGTGGAGGAGTGCCATTGCTGATCAAACACCGATGGAATTTTGATGAGCTGGAGAGAGGAGACAGCGGAGAAGAAAGTGATTACATAGCGGGAATGCTTCACTCTGGTGGTCCCAAGGTGATAATTGCAGTAACGTATAACCCCCCACAGAACAGCAGGAGGCCAAGGCAAGAGTATGATGAGAGCAATAGAGCGATGGTTGACACACTGGCTGCAGTGGCCAGAAGAGCTCATGCATGCAGGGCAAAGCTCCTGATCATGGGCGACTTTAACCACAAGGAGATCGAATGGGAGAACCTGGAGCCACATGGGGGCCAAGATACATGGAGGGCTAAGATGATGGAGGTGGTACTGTAAAACTTCATGTATCAACACGTAAGGGACACTACAAGAGAGAGAGGAGAGGATGAACCAGCAAGACTGGACTTAGTATTCACCTTGAGTAGTGCAGATATTGAGGACATCACATATGAAAGACCCCTTGGGGCCAGCGATCATGTGGTTTTGAGCTTCGAATACACAGTAGAGCTACAAGTGGAGGGAGAAGCAGGAAGGCCAGGACAAATGAAACCAAACTGCAGAAAAGGGGACTACACAGGAATGAGGAACTTCCTGAATGAGGTTCAGTGGGACAGAGAACTGGCAGGGAAGCCAGTTAATGAGATGATGGAATATGTAGCAACAATGTGCAAGGAGGCTGAGGAGAGGTTTGTACCCAAGGGTAACAGGAATAATGAAAAAGCCAGGATGAGCCCATGGTTCACCCAAAGATGCAAGGAGGCAAAAACCAAGTGTGCTAGGGAATGGAAGAAATATAGAAGGCAAAGGACCCAGGAGAATAAGGAGAGCAGTCGTAGAGCCAGAAACGAATATGCACAGATAAGAAGGGAGGCCCAACGTCAATATGAAAACGACATAGCAGCAAAAGCCAAATCTGACCCGATGCTGTTATACAGCCACATCAGGAAGAAAACAACCATTCAGGACCAGGTAATCAGGCTAAGGAAGGAAGGAGGAGAGACAACAAGAAATGACCGTGAAGTATGTGAAGAACTCAACAAGAGATTCAAAGAAGTGTTCACAGAGGAGACAGAAGGGACTCCAGAAAGACGGAGAGGTGGGGCACACCACCAAGTGCTGGACACAGTGCACACCACCGAGGAAGAAGTGAAGAGGCTTCTGAGTGAGCTAGATACCTCAAAGGCAATGGGGCCAGATAACATCTCCCCATGGGTATTGAGAGAGGGAGCAGAGGTGCTATGTGTACCCCTAACAACAATATTCAATACATCTATCGAAACAGGGAGATTGCCTGAGGCATGGAAGACAGCAAATGTAGTCCCAATCTTTAAAAAAGGAGACAGACATGAAGCATTAAACTACAGACCAGTGTCACTGACATGTATAGTATGCAAAATCATGGAGAAGATTATCAGGAGAAGAGTGGTGGAACACCTAGAAAGGAATGATCTCATCAACAGCAGCCAACATGGTTTCAGGGACGGGAAATCCTGTGTCACAAACCTACTGGAGTTCTATGACATGGTGACAGCAGTAAGACAAGAGAGAGAGGGGTGGGTGGATTGCATTTTCTTGGACTGTAAGAAGGCGTTTGACACAGTTCCACACAAGAGATTGGTGCAAAAACTGGAGGACCAAGCAGGGATAACAGGGAAGGCACTACAATGGATCAGGGAATAATTGTCAGGAAGACAGCAGCGAGTCATGGTATGTGGCGAGGTGTCAGAGTGGGCACCTGTGACCAGCGGGGTCCCGCAGGGGTCAGTCCTAGGACCAGTGCTGTTTCTGGTATTTGTGAACGACATGACGGAAGGAATAGACTCTGAGGTGTCCCTGTTTGCAGATGACGTGAAGTTGATGAGAAGAGTTCACTCGATCGAAGACCAGGCAGAACTACAAAGGGATCTGGAGAGGCTGCAGACCTGGTCCAGCAATTGGCTCCTGGAGTTCAATCCCACCAAGTGCAAAGTCATGAAGATTGGGGAAGGGCAAAGAAGACCGCAGACGGAGTACAGTCTAGGGGGCCAGAGACTACAAACCTCACTCAAGGAAAAAGATCTTGGGGTGAGTATAACACCAGGCACATCTCCTGAAGCGCACATCAACCAAATAACTGCTGCAGCATATGGGCGCCTGGCAAACCTCAGAACAGCATTCCGACATCTTAATAAGGAATCATTCAGGACCCTGTACACCGTGTACGTTAGGCCCATATTGGAGTATGCGGCACCAGTTTGGAACCCACACCTAGCCAAGCACGTAAAGAAACTAGAGAAAGTGCAAAGGTTTGCAACAAGACTAGTCCCAGAGCTAAGAGGTATGTCCTACGAGGAGAGGTTAAGGGAAATCAACCTGACGACACTGGAGGACAGGAGAGATAGGGGGGACATGATAACGACATACAAAATACTGAGAGGAATTGACAAGGTGGACAAAGACAGGATGTTACAGAGATTGGACACAGTAACAAGGAGACACAGTTGGAAGTTGAAGACACAGATGAATCACAGGGATGTTAGGAAGTATTTCTTCAGTCACAGAGTAGTCATTAAGTGGAATAGTTTGGGAAGCGATGTAGTGGAGGCAGGATCCATACATAGCTTTAAGCAGAGGTATGATAAAGCTCACGGGTCAGGGAGAGTGACCTAGTAGCGATCAGTGAAGAGGCGGGGCCAGGAGCTCGGACTCGACCCCCGCAACCTCAACTAGGTGAGTACAACTAGGTGAGTACACACACACACACACACACACACACACACACACACACACACACACACACACACATCATGTGTCACTACTAATTTGCTGGTCGCCGCCCTGAGATTCCTGGTTAATATGCTTGTTACACGACACCCACCCTGACCCCTGCCACCCTGACCCCTGCCACCCTGACCCCTGCCACCCTGACACCAGCCACCCTGACCCCTGCCACCCTGACCCCTGCCACCCTGACCCCTGCCACCCAGACCCCTGCCACCCTGACCCCTGCCACCCAGACCCCTGCCACCCTGACCCCTGCCACCCTGACACCAGCCACCCTGACCCCTGCCACCCTGACCCCTGCCACCCTGACCCCTGCCACCCTGACCCCTGCCACCCTGACCCCTGCCACCCTGACACCTGCCACCCTGACCCCTGCCACCCTGACACCAGCCACCCTGACCCCTGCCACCTTGACCCCTGTCACTACTACCCCTGCCACCACTACCCCTGCCACCCTGACCCTGCCACCCAGACCCCTGCCACCCTGACCCCTGTCACTACTAACCCTGCCACCACTACCCCTGCCACCCTGACCCTGCCACCCCTACCCTTGTTACCCTGGCCCCTGCCCTCCTGACCCCTGCTACCACTACCCCTGCCACCCTGACCCCTGCCACCACTACCTCTGCCACCCTGACCTCTGCCACCACTGCCCCTGCCACCACTACCCATGCCACCCTGCCACCACTACCCATGCCACCCTGCCACCACTACCCCTGCTACCACCACCCCTGTCACCCTGGCCTCAGCTACCACCACCCCTGCCACCACTACCCCTGCCATTACCACCCCTGTAACCCTGACCCCTGCCACCACTACCCCTGCCATTACCACCCCTGTAACCCTGACCCCTGCCACTACCACCACTACCCTGCCACGCTGACCCTTGCCACCACTACCCCTGCCACCCTGACCATGGCCACCACTAACCCTGTCACCCTGACCCCTGCCACCACTACCCCTGCCACTATTACCTTGCACCACTGCCACCACCACTGCCACCACCACTGCCACCACCACTGCCACCACCACTGCCACCACCACTGCCACCACCACTGCCACCACCTCCACTGCCACCACCACTGCCACCACCACTGCCACCCCTGCCACCACCACCCCTGCCACCACCACTGCCACGACCCTGTCACCACCACCCCAGATCAGACCTCTTGGTAGAGCAGGGTATGATCAACCAGGTTATTTCTGCTGGCCACAAACAGCCCTACTGACGATCCACAGCCCCTACGTACAAACCACAGCCAGTACGTACAAACTATAGCACCTACGTACAAACCACAGAACCTACGTACAAACCACAGCACCTACGTACAAACCACAGCACCTACGTACAAACCACAGCACCTACGTGCAAACCACAGCACCTACGTACAAACCACAGCACCTACGTACAAACTACAGCACCTACGTACAAACCACAGCACCTACATGCAAACCACAGCACCTACGTACAAACCACAGCACCTACGTACAAACCACAGCACCTACGTACAAACCCCAGCACCTACGTACAAACCACAGCACCTACGTACAAACCACAGCACTTATGTACAAACCACAGCACCTACGTACAAACCACAGCACCTACGTACAAACCACAGCACCTACGTACAAACCACAGCACCTACGTACAAACCACAGCACCTACGTACAAACCACAGCACCTACGTACAAACCACAGCACCTACGTGCAAACCACAGCACCTACGTACAAACCACAGCACCTACGTACAAACTACAGCACCTACGTACAAACCACAGCACCTACATGCAAACCACAGCACCTACGTACAAACCACAGCACCTACGTGCAAACCACAGCACCTACGTACAAACCACAGCACCTACTTACAAACTACAGCACCTACGTACAAACCACAGCACCTACATGCAAACCACAGCACCTACGTACAAACCACAGCACCTACGTACAAACCACAGCACCTACGTACAAACCCCAGCACCTACGTACAAACCACTGCACCTACGTACAAACCACAGCACCTACGTACAAACTACAGCACCTACGTACAAACCACAGCACCTACGTACAAACTACAGCACCTACGTACAAACCACAGCACCTACATGCAAACCACAGCACCTACGTACAAACCACAGCACCTACGTACAAACCACAGCACCTACGTACAAACCACAGCACCTACGTACAAACCACAGCACCTACGTACAAATCACAGCACCTACGTACAAACCACAGCACCTACGTACAAACCACAGCACCTGCGTACAAACCACAGCACCTACGTACAAACCACAGCACCTACGTACAAACCACAGCACCTACGTACAAACCACAGCACCTACGTACAAACCACAGCACCTACGTACAAACCACAGCACCTACGTACAAACCACAGCACCTACGTACAAACCACAGCACCTACGTACAAACCACAGCACCTACGTACAAACCACAGCACCTGCGTACAAACCACAGCACCTGCGTACAAACCACAGCACCTATGTACAAACCACAGCACCTACGTACAAACCACAGCACCTACGTACAAACCACAGCACCTACGTACAAACCACAGCACCTACGTACAAACCACAGCACCTACGTACAAACCACAGCACCTACGTACAAACCACAGCACCTACGTACAAACCACAGCACCTACGTACAAACCACAGCACCTACGTACAAACCACAGCACCTGCGTACAAACCACAGCACCTACGTACAAACCACAGCACCTACGTACAAACCACAGCACCTACGTACAAACCACAGCACCTACGTACAAACCACAGCACCTGCGTACAAACCACAGCACCTACGTACAAACCACAGCACCTACGTACAAACCACAGCACCTACGTACAAACCACAGCACCTACGTACAAACCACAGCACCTGCGTACAAACCACAGCACCTACGTACAAACCACAGCACCTACGTACAAACCACAGCCCGGTTAATCAGGAACTAACTGTAGGAACATTCCGGAGCATTCAGTAATATATTTCTCCTGGTCGACGGATCTCTGATCTTAATACTGCCGTTTACACACGACCAACAGCTAATTAACACTAAATTATAGTTGATGTACAGTGTTCTACTAAATTTACATCCCAAAACGGGTTTGAAAAATTATTTGTTTTTCGAATTGTGATTATTGCGTTCACAGTTGAATTTTTTTGTTTTGAACGTCATGTTCAGGGTAATGGAGGATATTTCGAGGGATATATTGTTTATTTTGAGCAGTAAGTTGTTAGTTGAAGTTAACAGGGAGAGCTGATAAATAATTTTAATTACATTGAGGGAATATTGAAGTTCATTGTTGCTGTCAGTTTAGTGTACGACAGTTTTGGCAGGTGACGATGCCAGCCTCCCGGACCTGATTTAGGAAAGAGATTAAGAACCCTCTTTGATTACACAGCTTCAGAGATATACGAGCACAATAAAACTTAAACCATCCATTATACAGAAGCCCAGAGAGAGAGAGAGAGAGAGAGAGAGAGAGAGAGAGAGAGAGAGAGAGAGAGAGAGAGAGAGAGAGAGAGAGAGAGAGAGAGAGAGAGAGAGAGAGAGAGAGAGAACCCCAGTTAAAATAGGTCACTTTGATTTTTTGGGTTATCCTGGGTAATTTATACATAAGTTACTATGTATGATAGTTGTAATTATGTATACTTGTGCATAAAAATAAACTTCGAGAGCGCTGGTCTGCCAGACGGCGTCACGGCAGCAAGGTAGGTCGGTTGTACTCCGCGTCAGACTGAGGGAATTAGAGGGTCTGGCGCGGCAGGTGGGGGAGAGTACACGCCTCCGGTTCTTGTACACACCTGTGGTGCTGCTACACGCCACCTCTGTCATCCCACCTGCGTCTGCCAGGACCACAGGCTCCCGTCCTTGCCACGGACGGCTGAAGGAGGAAAGAAGACGGGAGACGAATAATTGTCATTTGGGGCGAATAAAAAAAATGGCAGCATCGGCCATCATACAAGATGGCTGACTTAGATAAGGACAAATTTACCTGTTTCTTCACCGTCCATCTTAGACATCTCTAATTCCTCAAGGGTCAGAGAGTAGCAGACGTTGAAAGTGACCTCAGAGGGTCACTATCAGCAAGGAACAAACATTAAAATTCAAGATTTCTCCAGTTTTCCTCCATTAACCAGACTGAAGACACGGTCAATCTCCAAGCAGACATTAACCAGGTTTTTCAATAGGCCACGGAAAACAATATGGTGTTTAATGAGGACAGATTTCAACTACTCCGTTATGGAAAACTGGAGGAAATAATAGAACTGAGTATACTACACACTCGAACCACATAATAGAGCGAAAAGTAATGTGAAGGACCTGGGAGTGGTAATGTCGGAGGATCTCACCTTGAAGGATCACAAGTGTCACTATAATGTGGAAAATGATAGGATGGATACTGAGAACTTTCAGAACAAGGAATGCCATGCCAGTGATGATCCTTTTTAAGTCACTTGTCCTTTCTAGGCTGGAATACTACTGTACATTAACATCTCCATTCAAGGCAGGTGAAATCACAGATCTACAGAATATACAGAGAACCTTCACTACATGTATAAGTTCCATCAAAAACCTTAACTACTGGCAATGTTTGGAGTCACTGGACCTGTACTCACTGGAGCACAGGCGACAAAGATACATAATCATCTACACCTGGAAAATCCTCGAGGCACCGGTCCCAAATCTGCACACAGAAATCATTCCCTACGAAAGCAAAACACTGGGCAGCTGGTGCAACATACTGGGCAGCTGGTGCAACATACTGGGCAGCTGGTGCAACATACTGGGCAGCTGGTGCAACATACTGGGCAGCTGGTGCAACATACCCCCATTGAAAAGTAGGGCACCATGAGTATACTGAGAGAAAACACTAAGTGTCCGGGACCCAAGACTGTTCAACAGCCTCCCACCAGGCATAAGGGAAATTACCAATAGACCTCTGGCTGCCTTCAGGACCTCTGGCTGCCTTCAGGACCCCTGGCTGCCTTCAGGACCTTTGGCTGCCTTCAAGACCCCTGGCTGCCTTCAAGACCCCTGGCTGCCTTCAGAACCCCTGGCTGCCTTCAGGACCTCTGGCTGTCTTAAGACCTCTGGCTGCCTTCAAGACCTCTGGCTGCCTTCAAGACCTCTGGCTGCCTTCAAGACCTCTGGCTGCCTTCAAGACCCCTGGCTGCCTTCAAGACCTCTGGCTGCCTTCAAGACCTCTGGCTGCCTTCAAGACCCCTGGCTGCCTTCAAGACCTCTGGCTACCTTCAAGACCTATGGCTGCCTTCAAGACCTCTGGCTGCCTTCAAGACCTCTGGCTGCCTTCAAGACCTCTGGCTGCCTTCAAGACCTCTGGCTGCCTTCAAGACCTCTGGCTGCCTTCAGGACCTCTGGCTGCCTTCAGGACCTCTGGCTGCCTTCAGGACCTCTGGCTGCCTTCAAGACCTCTGGACAGATACCTAAAGTCAGTACTTGACGTTAGACTACGTGCGGCCAACAGTAACAGCCTGGTTGATCAGACCCTGATCCACCAGGAGGCCTAGTCAAGGACTGGGCAGCTGGGGCGCTGACCCCTAAGACCCCCTCCAGGTAGTGGAGAGTCAGTGTGACACTGTCAGTGACCAGAGCCGGGATTAGGGATGACAGGTGGTGGCATCAACATGGGTATGGGACACCTGGGTAGGGGACACCTGGGTAGGGGACACCTGGGCAGGGGACATCTGGGTAGGGGACACCTGAGTACGGGACACCTAGGTAGGGAACACCTGGGTAGGGGACACCTGGGCAGGGGACACCTGGGTAGGGGACACCTGGGTAGGGGACACCTGGGCAGGGGACATCTGGGTAGGGGACACCTGGGTAGGGGACACCTGTGTAGGGGACACCTGGGCAGGGGACACCTGGGCAGGGGACACCTGGGTAGGGGACACCTGAGTAGGGGACACCTAGGTAGGGGACACCTGGGTAGGGGACACCTGGGCAGGGGACACCTGGGTAGGGGACACCTGGGTAGGGGACACCTGGGTAGGGGACACCTGGGCAGGGGACACCTGAGCAGGGGACACCTGGGTAGGGGACACCTGGGCAGGGGACACCTGGATAGGGGACACCTGGGTACCTGGAGGTTACCTGGAGGTTATTCCGGGGATCAACGCCCCCGCGGCCTTGTCCATGACCAGGCCTCCCGATGGATCAGGGCCTGATCAACTATGCTGTTACTGCTGGCCGCACGCAGTCCAACGTACGAGCCACAGCCCGGCAGATCCGGCACTGACTTTAGGTATCTGTCCAGCTCTCTCTTGAAGGCAGCCAGGGGTTTATTGGCAATTCCCCTAATGCTTGATGGGAGGCTGTTGAACAGTTTTGGGCCCCGGACACTTATGGTGTTTTCCCTTAGTGTACCAATGGCGCCCCTACTTTTTATTGGGGGCATTTTGCATCGCCTGCCCAGTCTTTTACTTTCGTAGGAGTTTACCTGGAGAGAGTTCCGGGAGTGATTTCTGTGTGCAGATTTGGGACCATTCCTTCCAAGATTTTCCAAGTGTAGATTATGATATATCTCTCCCTCCTGGAGGTTATTCCGGGGATCAACGCCCCCGCGGCCCGGTCCATGACCAGGCCTCCCGATGGATCAGGGCCTGATCAACTAGGCTAGGGTAGGGGACACCTGGGTAGGGGAAACCTGGGTAGGGGGCACCTGGGTAGGGGACACCTGGGTAGGGGACACCTGGGTAGGGGACACCTGGGCAGGGGACACCTGGGTAGGGGACACCTGGGTAGGGGACACCTGGGCAGGGGACACCTGGGTAGGGGACACCTGGGTAGGGGACACCTGGGTAGGGGACACCTGGGTAGGGGAAACCTAGGTAGGGGAGACCTGGGGGAACGGAGGGGGGATGAGCGGGGATTGTGATGACATTGGTAGGGGAGGGAGGGGGGTGACATGAGGGGGGAGGGGGGCATGTCATAACCCACGCAAGGAGTTTGCTCTTATCAGTGACGTCTTCAAATTTTGGTATTGAGGGGTCGGGGGTGGAGGGGAGGTGTTGGGGAGGGGGAGGTGTTGGGGAGGGGGAGGCGGTATCCATAAGCAGCAGGAACATCAAACAGAGCCGCCTGGACCAGCCTATAAACCAAACGTGACCCCCTCCCCTCAACCAACCCCCCAAACCTCCTTTCCCTCCTACGAAGGATTTATCCCCCTCCCCCCTCCCTCCCCTCCCTCCTGCTTCGTTTCACACTTCCCGGCATCGTTAAACACCCCTCCCCTTCTTTCCCACTTCTCTTGGGGTCGACCCCTCCCCCCGCCCTGCCACGACCTGGACGGCAGCTGTGTTAGGGGGAGGGTAGTCACAAGGCAGGGGTTGTATCAGGGGAAGGGTAGACACAAGGCAGGGGTTGTGTCAGGGGAGGGGTATACACGAAGCAGGGGTTGTGTCAGGGGGGAGGGTAGACACAAGGCAGGGGTTGTGTCAGGGGGAAGGTAGACACAAGGCAGGGGTTGTGTCAGGGGAGGGGTATACACGAGGCAGGGGTTGTGTCAGGGGAACGCTTGAAAGCACTTGACTTGTACTCGTTGGAACGCAGGAGGGAGAGATACATCATAATCTACACTTGGAAAATCTTGGAAGGAATGGTCCCAAATCTGCACACAGAAATCACTCCCTACGAAAGTAAAAGACTGGGCAGGCGATGCAAAATGCCGCCAATAAAAAGTAGGGGCGCCATTGGTACACTAAGAGAAAACACCATAAGTGTCCGGGGCCCAAAACTGTTCAACAGCCTCCCATCAAGCATTAGGGGAATTGCCAATAAACCCCTAGCTGCCTTCAAGAGAGAGCTGGACAGATACCTAAAGTCAGTGCCGGATCAGCCGGGCTGTGGCTCGTACGTCGGACTGCGTGCGGCCAGCAGTAACAGCCTAGTTGATCAGGCCCTGATCCATCGGGAGGCCTGGTCGTGGACCGGGCCGCGGGGGCGTTGATCCCCGGAATAACCTCCAGGTAACCTCCAGGGGAGGGGTAGACACAAGGCAGGGGTTGTGTCAGGGGGGAGGGTAGACACAAGGCAGGGGTTGTGTCAGGGGGAAGGTAGACACAAGGCAGGGGTTGTGTCAGGGGAGGGGTATACACGAGGCAGGGGTTGTGTCAGGGGAGGGGTAGACACAAGGCAGGGGTTGTGTCAGGGGGAGGGTAGACACAAGGCAGGGGTTGTGTCAGGGGAGGGGTATACACGAGGCAGGGGTTGTGCCAGGGAGAGGGGTATACACGAGGCAGGGGTTGTGTCAGGGAGGAGGGGTATACACGAGGCAGGGGTTGTGTCAGGGGGGAGGGGTATACGCGAGACAGGGGTTGAGTCAGGGGGGAGGGGTATACACGAGGCAGGGGTTGTGTCAGGGGGGTATACACGAGGCAGGGGTTGTGTCAGGGGGAGGAGAATACACGAGACGGGTTGAGTCAGGGGGAGGGGTATACACGAAGCAGGGGTTGTGTCAGGGGGAGGGGTATACACGAGGCATGGGTTGTGTCAGGGGGAGGGGTATACACGAGGTAGGGGTTGAGTCAGGGGGAGGGGTATCCACGCGGCAGGGGTTGTGTCAGGGGGGTATACACGAGGCATGGGTTGTGTCAGGGGGAGGGGTATACACGAGGCAGGGGTTGTGTCAGGGGGAGGGGTATACACGAGGCAGGGGTTGTGTCAGGGGGAGGGGTATACGCGAGACAGGGGTTGTGTCAGGGGGAGGGGTATACGCGAGACAGGGGTTGAGTCAGGGGGAGGGGTATACACGAGGCAGGGGTTGTGTCAGGGGGAGGGGTATACACGAGGCAGGGGTTGTGTCAGGGGGAGAGGTATACACGAAGCAGGGGTTGTGTCAGGGGGAGGGGTATACACGAGACAGGGGTTGTGTTAGGGGGAGGGGTATACACGAGGCAGGGGTTGTGAATGATGGGAAGGGAGGGAGGGGCGAGGTTCGGCAGGGTGCCAGGGGGGGGGGAGGTGCGGTCCCTGGCCTTGTGTCAAAGGACTCAGGACCGCAGCCGCCTCCTCCCCCTACCCGCTTTGAAGTCACCGCCCAATATGTCTTCCAACACAAGGGCGGCCAGGGAGGGGAGGGGGAGGAAAGGGGAAAGGGAGGAGAGGGGAGGGGTGGGGGAGAGGGTAAGGGGAAGGGAGGGGGAGAAAAACCGTCTTCGTTTCTGAAACCTGAACGAATTTCTTCTTCTTCGTGGGGAGGGGGAGAGGAGAGAGGAGGGGGAGGGGAGGGGGGCGGGGAGAGGGGAGGGGGTGGGTTGAGGGGTGAGGGAGGGGAGATAGGCATTGTTTTCTATGGATTTCGTTGAATGTCCTTCCCCCCCCGTGCCCCGGAGAGGGGGTGAGTGGGCAGTGTTCACTCCTCCCTATTTCTACATCGCGATCTTTCACACCGCGGGCGGTGTAGTTGGTGCGGGCGGTGTGGGTCGTGCGGGCGGTGTGGGTCGTGCGGGCGGTGTGGGTCGTGCGGGCGGTGTGGGTCGTGCGGGCGGTGTGGGTGGAGCGCGTGGTATGGGCGGTGTGGGTTGTACGGGCTGCGTGGATGGTGCGAGCGGTGTGGGTGGGGCAGGCGGTGTGGGCGGTGCTGGCGGTGTGGGTGGTGCGGGCGGTGTGGGTGGTGCGGGCGGTGTGCGTGGTGTGGGTGGTGCGGGCGGTGTGGATGGTGCGGGCGGTGTGGGTGGTGCGGGCGGTGTGGGTGGTGCGGGCGGTGTGGGTGGGGAGGGCGGTATGGATGGTGCGGGTGGTGTGGGTTGTGCGGGTGGTGTGGGTGGGGCGGGCGGTGTGGATGGTGCGGGTGGTGTGGATGGTGCTGGTGGTGTGGGTGGGGCGGGCGGTGTGGGTGAGGCGGGTTGTGCGGGCGGTGTGGGTGGAGCGGGTGGTGTGGGTGGTGCGGGAGGTGTGGGTTGTGCGGGCGGGGTGGTTGGTGCGGGCGGTGTGGGTGGAGCGGGCGGTGTGCGTGTGGGTGGTGTGGGTGGAGCGGGCGGTGTGGGTGGGGCGGGCAGTGTGAGTGGTGCGGGTGGTGCGGGCGGTGTGGGTGGAGCGGGTGGTGTGGGTCGTGCGGGCGGTGTGGGTCGTGCGGGCGGTGTGGGTCGTGCGGCCGGTGTGGGTGGAGCGCGTGGTGTGGGTGGTGTGGGTTGTACGGGCGGCGTGGATGGTGCGTGCGGTGTGGGGGGTGCTGGCGGTGGGGGCGGTGCTGGCGGTGTGGGTGGTGCAGGCTGTGTGGTTGGTGCGGGCGGTGTGGGTGGTGCGGGCGGTGTGGGTGGCGCGGGCGGTGTGCGTGGTGCGGGTGGTGTGGGTGGTGCGGGCGGTGTGGGTGGAGCGGGCGGTGTGGGTGGTGCGGGCGGTGGGGTGGGGCGGGCGGTGTGGATGGTGCGGGCGGTGTGGGTGGTGCGGGCGGTGTGGGTGGGGAGGGCGGTATGGATGGTGCGGGTGGTGTGGGTGGTGCGGGGGGTGTGGGTGGTGCGGGCGGTGTGGATGGTGCGGGCGGTGTGGATGGTGCTGGTGGTGTGGGTGGGGCGGGAGGTGTGGATGATGCCTGCAGTGTGGGTGGGGGGATGGTGTGGGTGGAACGGGCGGTGTGGGTGGTGCGGGGGGTGTGGGTGGTGTACGTGGTGCTGGCTGTGTGGGTGGTGCGGACGGTGTGGGTGGTGCGGGCGGTGTGCGTGATGCGGACTGTGTGCGTGGTGCGGGTGGTGTGGGTGGTGCGGGCGGTGTGGGTGGTGCGGACGGTGTGGGTGGTGCGGGCGGTGTGGGTGGTGCGGGCGGTGTGGGTGGTGCGGACGGTGTGCGTGGTACGGGTGGTGTGGGTGGTGCGGTCGGTGTGAGTGGTGCGGGCGGTGTGGGTGGTGCGGATGGTGTGCGTGGTGCGGGTGGTGTGGGTGGTGCGGGCGGTGTGGGTGGTGCGGGCGGTGTGGGTGGTGCGGGCGGTGTGAGTGGTGCGGGCGGTGTGGGTGGTGCGGACGGTGTGCGTGGTGCGGGTGGTGTGGGTGGTGCGGGCGGTGTGGGTGGTGCGGGCGGTGTGGGTGGGGAGGGGTGTGTGGGCTGGACGCCCTGGTGGTCCAGCCCACTTTACGCCCCCCGTACTCGGCTCTCTCCCTGCCATCTCCCCTCCCTGCTCCCCCTGCCTCTGGTTATCAGGGAGTTATCAGGGCGTGTTAAGGCAGGGTGAGTAGTTAACAAGGTACGTCAAACCCCCTCCCGTCCCCCACCCCTTACCCCCTCCCCCAACCCCCTGCCTGCGCGCACCTCCACCCTCACCTGTATCCACTACACAACCTGCAGTTAACTTCTCCACTATACAACCTGCAGTTAACTTCTCCACTACACAACCTGCAGTTAACTCCTCCACTACACAACCTGCAGTTAACTTCTCCACTACACAACCTGCAGTTACCTTCTCCACTATACAACCTACAGTTAATTCCTCCACTACACAACCTGCAGTTACCTTCTCCACTATACAACCTACAGTTAACTCCTCCACTACACAACCTGCAGTTAACTTCTCCACTACACAACCTGCAGTTAACTTCTCCACTATACAACCTACAGTTAACTTCTCCACTATACAACCTGCAGTTAACTCCTCCACTACACAACCTGCAGTTAACTTCTCCACTACACAACCTGCAGTTAACTTCTCCACTATACAACCTGCAGTTAACTTCTCCACAGAACAACCTGCAGTTAACTCTTCCATTACACAACCTGCAGTTAACTTCTCCACTATACAACCTGCAGTTAACTCCTCCACTACACAACCTGCAGTTAACTTCTCCACTACACAACCTGCAGTTAACTCTTCCATTACACAACCTGCAGTTAACTCCTCCACTACGCAACCTGCAGTTAACTCTTCCATTACACAACCTGCAGTTAACTCCACTACACAACCTGCAGTTAACCTCAGCTCTAAAAGAGTGGTTCTCCTGAGTGACTATCTGGGCTTCCTACTCTATTTCTGCTACATTGCAACTTCCTGATGATGTGTTGATTGGAAGACGGAAGACCTAGAGCCGTGTATCATTAATTCCCCCTCTTAGAGTCGATTTCGGGGGTCGACGCCCCCGTGGGCCCTGACAGGACAAGAGCGAGGCTGGTCTATAGTCACTGTTTACTGCTCAACTCCTTTTAGAGTCAACAAGGATTACCTTTGGCTTTTACTGCGAGGAGGAGGAGGAGGAAGAAGAGGAAGAGGAGGGAGAGGAGCAGGAAGAGGAGGAAGAAGAAGAGCAGGAAGAAGAGGACCATTTTCTCTGTGATGGTCACTGGTGAGTCACATCTTAGCAACCCTGGGTCCAGCCAAGAGCCTTTTCATAGTGCAGGAGGGTAGGTCACCTGTGTTGTTGTTATTACTCTGCCACAACCTTGACACCGTTCAGGAGCAGAGTGAAGGTGGAACACTGACTCAATCACTAAATGGACCACGAACTCGAAGCTTGCTACCTACGTGTTCAGCAATGAAGGCTGTCTTTTCCTGGAGTGCTGGTAGAGACAGACATACAATCTCTCTCTCTCTCTGTTTTACACAGGGTTTTACAAGGTTAGGTTAAGGTTCTTAACTTTATTTACAAGGTATTTACAGTTCTGTTTGTGACTTGAAAAAGCCCACTGTGTGGTGACGTGTACTTAGCTCTGTGAAGACTTGTTTGTGTGCTCTCTGTGAATCTGAACCAGGATGCCCTCTCTTGAGCAACTTTACCAGCAGCTGAGAGAAGAGCTCAGAGTTGCTAAGATGGAGATACGGCGATTAACGGAGGAGAACAAGAGGATTCGTAGTAATCCTCCTGTTGTGAGTCCCCAGGTTAAGAGGGGAGCTTGGTCAGTGGCCGGGCAACATGGAACCAAGCTGAAGATCAAGAAAACGGTTGGAGAGGCAGAAACAACGAGAAACCAGAAGACTATCGTGGAAACTTCCAACCCATTCTCGGTGCTACCTGACGAATGTGAGTGTTCTTCTGGGAATGCCACAACGAGCACCAAAGAAGCATTGGCAGACGTGAGTGAGACATCCCTAGAAACCCCAACGAAGACCATCGAGAACGTCTTGACGAATTCTACAAGTGGTGTAATGCTACCTGGCGAATGTGAGTCGACTACTCGGAGCATCACGACGGACGACGCCAAGGAAGGTAAAAACATTGTTGTTGTTGGGGATAGCCAGATTAGGTACATGGATAGGGCATTCTGCTTGAAGGATAGGAGTAGGAGGCAGAGAGTGTTTTCCTGGGGCTGGGATGAAGGATATTGTTAGCCGTCTGGATGACATCATGAGAGGTAATGGGAGCAATCGTATTATCTGTCTCAGTGCTGGAGGCAACGATGTTGGCAGACGTAGGAGTGAGGACCTGATTAGCAGGTATAGGTCAGCAATAGAGATAATTAGGAGGAAGGGTGGGAAACCTGTCATATGTGGCATTTTGCCAAGGAGCGGAGTTGGAAATGAATGGTTGTCCAGAGCAATTGGTGTCAATTGCTGGCTGGACAAATACTGTAAGGAAAATGCGGTAACATTCATTGACAACTGGGACCTCTTCTATGGCAGAAATGGCATGTATGCCAGGGATGGGGTTCACTTATCTAGGTGTGGGGTAGGAGCACTGGCCAACGCAGTGGAGGGAGCTGTTAGGTCTTTAAACTAGGAATAGTTAGTGGTATGGGTTTTGGCGGGAAAACTGTGAAGTCACAGGGTAGTAATATGAGTACTAGGAGAACTAGTAATAGGCAAAATGAGGTGGATATTGGAAAGCCAGTGGCACTAATTGACAAGGACAGTAATAGGTTTAGTGGAATAACAGAAAGGAGCAGGAAGGGTAAAGAGAGAGGAGGGTCTTTAAATATTTATTACACAAATAGTCGCAGTGCTAGGAATAAGATGGACGAGTTGAGACTAGTTGCTAGTGCAGGTAACATAGATGTATTTGCCATTACTGAGACGTGGTTTAATTCAAAAAGTCGGGACATGCCTGCAGAATGTCACATTCAGGGTTTTAAATTGTTCCAAGTAGATAGAAGTGTCGGGAAGGGGGGTGGGGTGGCATTGTATGTCCGAGATCGCTTGAACTGTTGCATAAAAACGGGTATTAAGTCTGAAGTAACACATACAGAGTCTGTTTGGATAGAATTTTCAGAGGGGCATGAAAAATTAATTTTAGGTGTGATATACCGTCCCCCAAATTTAGATAGGGACCAGGGGAGACTACTATGGGAGGAAATTGTTAGGGTCACAAGGCACGATAATGTAGTAATTCTAGGAGACTTTAACTTTAGTCATATTGATTGGAATTTCTTGACTGGGAATTTAGAATCATACGACTTCTTAGAAGTAGTTCAGGATTGTTTTTTGAAGCAGTTTGTGACAGAACCTACAAGGGGTAATAACCTGCTTGACTTAGTTCTGGCAAACAATGAATCCCTTGTTAATAATTTAGAAGTTTCAGAGGAACTGGGTGCTAGCGACCACAAATCAATTACATTTAGAATTGAATGGAAGTATGATAGGGATAACTCAGTAACAGTCCCAGATTTTCGCTTAGCAGATTACGATGAGCTTAGAGAACACTTATCATCTGTTGACTGGGGTAACGAAGAGAGCTATCAATATGACAGTTTTCTGAACACAATACATGCTGCTCAAAGAACGTTTATCTCATATAAAGAAATTAGATCAAATAGAAATGACCCAAAATGGATGAATAATAGGCTGAAATATCTACTAGGGCATAAGAAAGGAATTTATAGGCGTATCAAAAGAGGCGAGGGTCATCTTATGAATCAGTATATTGACATTAAGAGGGACATTATAAGAAAAGCGACTATGAAATTAAAGTTATGTAAAGTAAAAGGGTGACTAATGTGACAAAACGTTTCGCGGGCCACAATAAATGTCACATTAGTTGCACTTGTGTCCTTTTACTTTACATATTGTCGGTAATTCTACCAACTTTATTACGAAATTAAAGTTGCTAGGGATTCTAAAACTAACCCAAAAAGTTTTTTCCAGGTCTATAGAACAAAAGTCAGAGATAAGATAGGTCCCCTTAAAAATAACTATGGGCATCTTACTGACAAAGAGAATGAAATGTGCTCGATTTTAAATAATTATTTTCTCTCGGTTTTTACACAGGAAGGCACTAATAATATTCCGGTAATTAATTTTTATAGTGGGCCAGAAGAAGATAAATTATGTAACATCATAGTCACTAGTGAAATGGTTGTGAAGCAGATAGACCGACTGAAGCAAAATAAGTCACCGGGTCCTGATGAGGTTTTTTCAAGGGTTCTAAAGGAATGCAAAATGGAAGTCTGTGAACCATTAACTAATATTTTTAATTTATCTCTTCAAACAGGTGTAGTGTCTGATATGTGGAAGATGGCTAATGTAATTCCTATTTTTAAAACAGGGGACAAGTCGTTACCGTCAAATTACCGCCCAATAAGCCTGACCTCAATTGTAGGCAAATTACTAGAGTCAATTATAGCTGAGATTATAAGAAGCCATCTCGATAAGCATAGCTTGATTAATGATACTCAGCATGGATTCACAAGAGGCCGGTCTTGTCTAACTAATTTATTAACTTTCTTCAGTAAAGCTTTTGAGGCTGTTGACCACGATAAAGAATTTGATATTATTTACTTAGATTTTAGTAAGGCATTTGATAGAGTTCCGCACCAAAGACTGTTGAAGAAAGTAGCAGCTCATGGCATTGGGGGAAGGGTGCTCGCGTGGATCGAATCATGGCTCACAGACAGGAAGCAGAGAGTGTCCATAAATGGGGTTAAATCCGAGTGGGGATCAGTAACAAGTGGCGTTCCACAGGGATCAGTCTTGGGCCCGTTGTTGTTTATAATATATATCAATGATCTTGATGAAGGAATTACTAGTGATATGAGCAAATTCGCCGATGACACGAAGATAGGTAGGATAATTGATTCAAACGTAGATGTTAGGGAACTTCAGGAGGATTTAGACAAACTCTACTCATGGTCAGAAAATAATGTAGAACTTAGCCATACAGATTGCGAAAAGGACTTGGGGGTTATGGTAAGCAGCAACCTTAAACCAAGACAGCAATGCCTAAGCGTACGTAATAAGGCAAATAGATTACTGGGATTTATATCAAGAAGTGTAAGCAACAGAAGTCCAGAGGTCATACTGCAGCTTTATACATCATTAGTAAGGCCTCACCTAGATTATGCAGCTCAATTCTGGTCTCCATATTACAGAATGGACATAAATTCGTTAGAAAACATTCAGCGTAGGATGACTAAATTAATACATAGCATTAGAAATCTTCCTTATGAAGAAAGATTGAAGACTCTTAAGTTACATTCACTTGTTAGACGAAGAATGAGGGGAGACCTGATCGAAGTGTATAAGTGGAAGATAGGTATTAATAAAGGGGATATTAACAAGGTCTTGAGGATATCTCTCCAAGAGAGAACCCGCAGTAATGGATTTAAATTAGATAAGTTTAGATTTAGAAAGGACATAGGAAAGTATTGGTTTGGAAATAGGGTAGTTGATGAGTGGAACAGTCTACCTAGTTGGGTTATTGGGGCTGGGACTTTGGGTAGTTTCAAATTTAGGTTGGATAAGTACATGAGTGGGAGGGGTTGGATTTGAGTGGGACTTGCACATCAGAGCTTATTTCTTGGGTAGCATTGAAAATTGGGTTGGTCAAATGTTTGTTAGTGGGATGAATTGTAAAGGACCTGCCTAGTATAGGCCAACAGGCCTGTTGCAGTGTTCCTCCTTTCTTATGTTCTTATATTCTTATACAAATATGGGACAGGATGAAGTTGGAGCCGTCTGTGGGCCAGCAGTTTCATTTGATCAACTCTCTCTCTCTTTCCCATTCTTCTCAAAGAATCAAAAAAAACTCTTAGTGGCAGGGACATCTTTAAGGACGAAGGAAGAAGAAGAGAAGGAAGAGGAGGAGGTGTTTATTCAAATTAACCAAGGAATATTAATAACGCAGGATAACCCAGGAAAGCCAACCTGCGTGGCTTACTCTGGTGGCGTTGTCAACCTCAACACCCTAGTCACTCTACTTTCTCT
>NC_091363.1:3315192-3330192 GCF_038502225.1 Cherax quadricarinatus
ACTGAAAGGACCTATCACATTCCTATTTCCCTTCTCATCTTTTTGCCCCTCACACTTGCCCTAAAAGATCTCAGTGTATCATCAGTTTCAGGAGAACTTCTATTTTTTCTAATACACACCTTGCAATGCATTGATTTTTGTACAGTTGAGGATTGGTAAGAGCAGTGTTGCACTGTGCCTGGCAGTTTGTGCTTACTCTGCAGTGCAAATCAGAAAAATGTAAATTCTAAATAAATTTTAAACTAAAATGCACATGTCTTAAGATGTTTTATTTTCACAGACTAGTTGTTTAAACATGAAAATTTAAATTTTCTATAAAAAAAAGCATGATGGAAATTGTTACATTCATGGGGAAAGTGCTAGATCTGTAAGGGTCATATAGTTCTTGGGGAATGGAAGGCACAGATTTGATCCAGGAAAGCTCAAGCTCTATTCCTTAGAAAAAGAGCCCCTCACCAGCATCAAAGACCCTCCTTGAGGGGTATGGCTCAGTCCCTTCAATGGGGGTTCTTAAATTTAATGTTGATGAAGGGTTGCTGATCTAAGGACTTGGAGTTATCCCTCACCTTAGACCTGAATGCCTTGCAGTCCTCAGGTACTACATGACCCCTATGGGTTAAACACTTCATCTATGTAATGAAAGCTTGATGACAGCTACCTGTAGTCTTTACAGAGAGTCACCACTTCCCCATTCTCCTTACAGTCCAGTTTTAGACCAGGTCTCCCAGTTGTTGGCCTGATCGACTAAGTTGTCCCCTCAAGGAAGGTTCCTTGATGTTGGTGAGGGGCTCTTGATTTAGGGAATTGGATCTGTGCTCCAGTTCCCCGAATTAAGCCTGAATGCCTTCCACATCCCCCCCCCCAGGCGCTGTATAATCCTCCGGGTTTAGCGCTTCCCCCTTGATTATTATAATTATCGACTAAGTTGTGCGTGTCTGCTGCATACACCTCAATTACTGGGAGCGCTTGAGGTTCCTAAACCTGTATTCCCTGGAACGCAGGCGGGAGAGATACATGATTATATACACCTGGAAAATCCTAGAGGGACTAGTACCGAACTTGCACACGAAAATCACTCACTACGAAAGCAAAAGACTTGGCAGACGATGCAACATCCCCCAATGAAAAGCAGGGGTGTCACTAGCACGTTAAGAGACCATACAATAAGTGTCAGGGGCCTGGAGACTGTTCAACTGCCTCCCAGCATACATAAGGGGGATTACCAACAGACCTCTGGCAGTCTTCAAGCTGGCACTGGACAAGCACCTAAAGTCGGTTCCTGACCAGCCGGGCTGTGGCTCGTACGTTGGTTTGCATGCAGCCAGCAGCAACAGCCTGGTTGATCAGGCTCTGATGCACCAGGAGGCCTGGTCACAGACCGGGCCGCGGGGGCGTTGACCCCCGGAACTCTCTCCAGGTAAACAGCCCAATGTATACACCACAGCCCTCCCACCCAAGGTTCCTTGATGTAGGTGAGGGGCTCTTGATCTAGGGAATTGGATCTGTACTTCAGTTCCCTGAATTGACCCTGAATACTCACCACCCCCCATGCACTGTATAATCCTATGGGTTTAGTGCTCCTCCATTTTTTTTTTTTTTTTCTCTCCCAACAAGTCGGCCGTCTCCCACCGAGGCAGGGTGACCCAAAAAAGAAAGAAAATCCCCAGAAAGAAAATACTTTCATCATCATTCAACACTTTCACCACACTCACACATTATCACTGTTTTTGCAGAGGTGCTCAGAATACAACAGTTTAGAAGCATACACATATAAAGATACACAACATATCCCTCCAAACTGCCAATATCCCAATATATCCATGATTATAATAATTATAATTCTGTTTTCAATTATAACATCTTTATTTCTACAAGTACATGTACAAGGTATACAGGCCATAGCTGACATCAGTGACATACTACTATATAGAAAGCCTGGCACTGTATGACCCTTGTAGGTTTAGTGCTTCTATTTGATTATAAAAATATATAGAAAACCACTTTTTATGCTGAGCATTTTGGGCAAACCCCTCAAGGGAGGTTCCTTGATGCTTGTGAGGGGCTCTTGATCTAAGGAATTGGATCTGTACTCCAGTTCCCTGAATTGAGCCTGAATACCTTCCATCCCCCCCACGTGCTGTTTTATCCTACGGGTTTAGAGCTCCCCATAATTATAATTTTGGGCAAATTAGGTTTTGTCCCAGGATGTGACCCACACCAGTCTACTAACACCCAGGTACCCATTTTACACTGATGGGTGAATATGGACAGCAGGTGTCTTATGGAAACACGTCCCTAATGTTTAACAGCCATACCGGAGATTCGAACTCTGGACCTCGGTGTATGAACTAAGTGCACTAGTGATTAGTTGGTAGATAACCTTCCACATATTACGTGACCAAGTTTCTATTGTTTCAGTCCCCTCAAGGAAGGCTCCTTGACGCTGGTGAGGGGCTCTTGATCTATGGAATTGGATCTGTGCTCCAGTTCCCTGAATTAAGCCTGAATGCCTTCCATCCCCCCATAGGCGCTGTATAATCCTACGGGTTTAGTGCTTCCCCCTTGATTATAATAATAATAATATTGTTTCAGTGTGGGAGGCTAAGCAAGTAATGCATTGATGAATGATTCGCACAGGTTTAGCACTTCTTTAATGTAATAATAAATACATACCTCTAAATTTCAGGTGGGTACCTGGCACCACTTTTAAGATACTGTCAATTCATACTGACAGTCTACCATCTTTTGATAAAGTGCATGCAATTTTCTTGTCATCCTTGATCTTTAATGAGGAACTTCTACTCTCCTTCCTTGGATTGAACCCGATTGCCCACCATTTTCCCAGGTGCTATATGATCCCCATGGGTTTAGCACACCCTCTGTACATAATACACTCACAAAAATGCAAAACCTCTTACTTCCCACTACCCATTGCTGAATGACCTCACACTGATTTCGAGACTATTTTTACCTAATGTCCAAAGAATGCCCAATTACCGTCATACAATGCTGACTTGCCAGAAGTGTGCTGACATCACATTTCTGATTACCCTCCAACTGTAATATCCCCGCCCCTCCTTCAGTGCAGGAATTACATTCACTTCTAACACACTCGCAGACGTGCTAGATGCTCAAACCAATGAAACAGCCCCCCCTTTTTTTTTTTGTACCTCGGCCCTTCAACTGTTCATGGGACAACCCCTTCCTCACCTTCCACCCTGGGTTTATATGCCCTCGTCCTATACTTTCCATTGCTGTATAGCCCTTGTGGCTTAGCGCTTCTTTTTTTTTTTTTTTTGATTATAATATACTTTCCATTCTTTCTACATGCTAGAACCACCTTAGCCCTCTGTGGTGACCCCACATTGCCTTTAAATGTCTACACTCCAAATTCTCTGCATGATACTCTTCTCACTATACATTGTTCTCACACGACATCTCCACTGTCTAGCTTCCTCCTTTGCAGCATTCAAAATCCCTGCCACATACCTATGTATAGTGCTGGTATCACTACTTTGGTACATTCCTATTTTTGCCTCCATAGATAAACTTTCGACAGGTTCTTCCGCAAACCACCCCTTTCTCCTTGTCTGTTCTGTGGTTCACCTCTTTTTTCATGAAATTGTCTGCTGACATGTCCACACTTAAGTACCTAAATACATCCATTATCCATACTTCCAGTCCGATATTCAATTTATCATTTACATATTTTGTTACCCTCAGTACCTTGCTCTTTTCTACATTCATTCTTAATTTCCCTCTGTTACATGCTCTCCCCCCCTCAAGGAAGGTTCCTTGATGTTGGTGAGGGGCTCTTGATTTAGGGAATTGGATCTGTGCTCCAGTTCCCCGAATTAAGCCTGAATGCCTTCCACATATCCCCCCCCAGGCGCTGTATAATCCTCCGGGTTTAGCGCTTCCCCCTTGATTATAATAATAATAATACATGCTCTCCCAGACGTGTGCACCAACCTTTGCAACTTAAACCTTAAAATCCCCCTAAAAGAAATATCAGGAAAGAGCAAATGTAAAAACTTCTACCTTGTATCAGTTCTAACATGAAAATAAAGACACTCGTAGCAGTGGATCCTTTTAAAACTTTTTGTCCAAGGCTGGACAGTTCCTATAATAAACATAATAAGCTTATAAGTGCCTCTTGGAATATTGGTATGCAAATAGGGTGATGTAGGAGCCAATTTGCCAATTTAAAAAGTTTTATCCAATTATACTAGGAGAAAATGTACTTATATTGAATTGTAAAGTTTTTTAAATAGAATACATCTGAGAAATATTTAAAACTCACGTTTTTATGACGTTTTGTAAATGTTTACCATTTTTGACACATTTCATTTGTTTTCACAAAGACAAAAATTCCTAGAAATTATTACATAGGTCAAGACAAGAAAAAATTATACAAGATCCAAGTCACCAGTGACGTGGTCCCAGACGATTATATTGAAACCGAAGAACTTACTGGTTCTGATTATGTCTATTTAAGGGTTCTAAAGGAATGTAAAGAACTTAGCACACTTATTTACAAAGCAGAAATTGGTCATTAGCTTCAAATTGTAGACTCATCACCTTACGTCAGATGTCGGAAAATTGAACATTAAAATGGTATAAAATACCGACAGATTGTAGGTAAGACACATATGCAACAGTTAAGTATCTTTATTTTGAAACGTTTCGCCTACACAGTAGGCTTCTTCAGTCGAGTACAGAAAAGTTGATAGAAGCAGAAGATACTTGAAGACGATGTAATCAGTTACTGGTTCTGATTATGTCTATTTAAGGGTTCTAAAGGAATGTAAAGAACTTAGCACACTTATTTACAAAGCAGAAATTGGTCATTAGCTTCAAATTGTAGACTCATCACCTTAAGTCAGATGTCGGAAAATTGATGGAATCAATAACTGTATGTGCTAAACCCACAAAGGTCATGACCTTTATGGTCATGACCTTTGTGGGTTCAGCACAGTATAAGAGGAATTATCATTTCGATCGAGGTATGATTAACGTAGGTAGCAGTGTGTATAAATGTGGAGAAATCAACATGGGGAGCCATTACTAGCGGTGTGCCAGTACTGGGACCATTGTTCAAAATTTACATAAACGACACATGAGGGAATACCTGGAGACCTGGAGAGAGTTCCGGGGGTCAACGCCCCCGCGGCCCGGGGCAAATTTGCCAAGAACTTTAAAATAACTGTCAGATAATGACAGCAGAAAGCTACAGGATGACCTGGATAGGTGGTTGTGGTGGGACAACTGGTAGATACAGTTTAAAGCAAATGTGAAGTTATAATCTTAGGAAAAGAAAATAACTTACTTTCAAGTTAAATAATGTAGTTTTTACCTAATTGAATGGGAGAAAGATATAGGAGTTCTTGTTTGCAGAAAATAAAAGCCAGGACAACAGTACATTAGTGATCACAAAACTAACATGACTTTTGGCTTCATATAAATAAAAAAATGTCGTCAGGATATACGTCAGTTTATATATATTTGGTAAGGCTTCATTTTTATTCAAAATCAAGTTCTAATTTTTTGTTTCTATATTACAACATGGATATAAATGCACTGAAAAATATACAGGACTCGCAACAATGGCTTCTAGTTTCACAAATTTTGATTTAGAAAGGACAGAGAAAGTATTGGTTTGGCAATAGAGTTGTAGATGAGTGGAACAAACTCCCAGGTAGTCACTGAGACAAGTACCTTGGGTAGCATTCCATAGTTTGGACGGGTAGATGAGCGGGTGCGACTTGGACCTGCCTAGCGTGGGCCAATACGCTTACTACAGTCTCCCTACATTCTCATGTGGCAGTTATTTGAGCTTGTGAGATAACCCAGGGTAGGGAGGGTTAGCCACCTATGATAACCCAGGGTAGGGAGGGTTAGCCACCTATGATAACCCAGGGTAGGGAGGGTTAGCCACCTATGATAACCCAGGGTAGGGAGGGTTAGCCACCTATGATAACCCAGGGTAGGGAGGGTTAGCCACCCATGATAACCCAGGGTAGGAAGGGTTAGCCACCCATGATAACCCAGGGTAGGGAGGGTTAGCCACCCATGATAACCCAGGGTAGGGAGGGTTAGCCACCCATGGTAACCCAGGGTAGGGAGGGTTAGCCACCTATGATAACCCAGGGTAGGGAGGGTTAGCCACCCATGATAACCCAGGGTAGGGAGGGTTAGCCACCCATGGTAACCCAGGGTAGGGAGGGTTAGCCACCCATGATAACCCAGGGTAGGGAGGGTTAGCCACCCATGATAACCCAGGGTAGGGTGGGTTAGCCACCTATGATAACCCAGGGTAGGGAGGGTTAGCCACCTATGATAACCCAGGGTAGGGAGGGCTAGCCACCCATGATAACCCAGGGTAGGGAGGGTTAGCCACCTATGATAACCCAGGGTAGGGAGGGTTAGCCACCTATGATAACCCAGGGTAGGGAGGGTTAGCCACCCATGATAACCCAGGGTAGGGAGGGTTAGCCACCCATGATAACCCAGGGTAGGGAGGGTTAGCCACCCATGATAACCCAGGGTAGGGAGGGTTAGCCACCCATGATAACCCAGGGTAGGGAGGGTTAGCCACCCATGATAACCCAGGGTAGGGAGGGTTAGCCACCCATGATAACCCAGGGTAGGGAGGGTTAGCCACCCATGGATAACCCAGGGTAGGGAGGGTTAGCCACCCATGATAACCCAGGGTAGGGAGGGTTAGCCACCCAGGGATAACCCAGGGTAGGGTGGGTTAGCCACCCATGATAACCCAGGGTAGGGAGGGTTAGCCACCCATGATAACCCAGGGTAGGGAGGGTTAGCCACCCATGATAACCCAGGGTAGGGAGGGTTAGCCACCCATGATAACCCAGGGTAGGGAGGGTTAGCCACCCATGATAACCCAGGGTAGGAGGGTTAGCCACCCATGATAACCCAGGGTAGGGAGGGTTAGCCACCCATGATAACCCAGGGTAGGGAGGGTTAGCCACCCATGATAACCCAGGGTAGGGAGGGTTAGCCACCCATGATAACCCAGGGTAGGGAGGGTTAGCCACCCATGATAACCCAGGGTAGGAGGGTTAGCCACCCAGGATAACCCAGGGTAGGGAGGGTTAGCCACCCATGATAACCCAGGGTAGGGAGGGTTAGCCACCCATGATAACCCAGGGTAGGGAGGGTTAGCCACCCATGATAACCCAGGGTAGGGTGAGGTTAGCCACCCATGATAACCCAGGGTAAGGAGGGTCAGCCACCCATGATAACCCAGGGTAGGGAGGGTTAGCCACCCATGATAACCCAGGGTAGGGAGGGTTAGCCACCCATGATAACCCAGGGTAGGGAGGGTTAGCCACCCATGATAACCCAGGGTAGGGAGGGTTAGCCACCCATGATAACCCAGGGTAGGGAGGGTTAGCCACCCATGATAACCCAGGGTAGGGAGGGTTAGCCACCCATGATAACCCAGGGTAGGGTGGGTTAGCCACCCATGATAACCCAGGGTAGGGACGGTTAGCCACCCATGATAACCCCGGGTAGGGAAGGTTAGCCACCCATGATAACCCAGGGTAGGGAAGGTTAGCCACCCATGATAACCCAGGGTAGGGAGGGTTAGCCACCCATGATAACCCAGGGTAGGGTGGGTTAGCCACCCATGATAACCCAGGGTAGGGAAGGTTAGCCACCCATGATAACCCCGGGTAGGGAAGGTTAGCCACCCATGATAACCCAGGGTAGGGAAGGTTAGCCACCCATGATAACCCAGGGTAGGGAGGGTTAGCCACCAATGATAACCCAGGATAGGGTGGGTTAGCCACCCATGATAACCCAGGGTAGGGAGGGTTAGCCACCCATGATAACCCAGGGTAGGGAGGGTTAGCCACCCATGATAACCCAGGGTAGGGTGGGTTAGCCACCCATGATAACCCAGGGTAGGGTGGGTTAGCCACCCATGATAACCCAGGGTAGGAAGGGTTAGCCACCCATGATAACCCAGGGTAGGGAGGGTTAGCCACCCATTATAACCCAGGGTAGGGTGGGTTAGCCACCCATGATAACCCAGGGTAGGAAGGGTTAGCCACCCATGATAACCCAGAGTAGGGAGGGTTAGCCACCCATGATAACCCAGGGTAGGGAGGGTTAGCCACCCATGATAACCCAGGGTAGGGAGGGTTAGCCACCCATGATAACCCAGGGTAGGGAGGGTTAGCCACCCATGATAACCCAGGGTAGGGAGGGTTAGCCACCCATGATAACCCAGGGTAGGGAGGGTTAGCCACCCATGATAACCCAGGGTAGGGAGGGTTAGCCACCCATGATAACCCAGGGTAGGGTGGGTTAGCCACCCATGATAACCCAGGGTAGGAAGGGTTAGCCACCCATGATAACCCAGGGTAGGGAGGGTTAGCCACCCATGATAACCCAGGGTAGGGAGGGTTAGCCACCCATGATAACCCAGGGTAGGGAGGGTTAGCCACCCATGATAACCCAGGGTAGGGAGGGTTAGCCACCCATGATAACCCAGGGTAGGGAGGGTTAGCCACCCATGATAACCCAGGGTAGGGAGGGTTAGCCACCCATGATAACCCAGGGTAGGGAGGGTTAGCCACCCATGATAACCCAGGGTAGGGAGGGTTAGCCACCCATGATAACCCAGGGTAGGGAGGGTTAGCCACCCATGATAACCCAGGGTAGGGAGGGTTAGCCACCCATGATAACCCAGGGTAGGGAGGGTTAGCCACCCATGATAACCCAGGGTAGGGAGGGTTAGCCACCCATGATAACCCAGGGTAGGGAGGGTTAGCCACCCATGATAACCCAGGGTAGGGAGGGTTAGCCACCCATGATAACCCAAGGTAGGGAGGTTAGCCACCCATGATAACCCAGGGTAGGAAGGGTTAGCCACCCATGATAACCCAGGGTAGGGAGGGTTAGCCATCCATGATAACCCAGGGTAGGGAGGGTTAGCCACCCATGATAACCCAGGGTAGGGAGGGTTAGCCACCCATGATAACCCAGGGTAGAGAGGGTTAGCCACCCATGATAACCCAGGGTAGGGAGGGTTAGCCACCCATGATAACCCAGGGTAGGGAGGGTTAGCCACCCATGATAACCCAGGGTAGGGAGGGTTAGCCACCCATGATAACCCAGGGTAGGGAGGGTTAGCCACCCATGATAACCCAGGGTAGGGAGGGTTAGCCACCCATGATAACCCAGGGTAGGGTGGGTTAGCCACCCATGATAACCCAGGGTAGGGAGGGTTAGCCACCCATGATAACCCAGGGTAGGGAGGGTTAGCCACCCATGATAACTCAGGGTAGGGAGGGTTAGCCACCCATGATAACCCAGGGTAGGGAGGGTTAGCCACCCATGATAACCCAGGGTAGGGAGGGTTAGCCACCCATGATAACCCAGGGTAGGGAGGGTTAGCCACCCATGATAACCCAGGGTAGGGAGGGTTAGCCACCCATGATAACCCAGGGTAGGGAGGGTTAGCCACCCATGATAACCCAGGGTAGGGAGGGTTAGCCACCCATGATAACCCAGGGTAGGGAGGGTTAGCCACCCATGATAACCCAGGGTAGGGAGGGTTAGCCACCCATGATAACCCAGGGTAGGGTGGGTTAGCCACCCATGATAACCCAGGGTAGGGAGGGTTAGCCACCCATGGTAACCCAGGGTAGGGAAGGTTAGCCACCCATGATAACCCAGGGTAGGGAAGGTTAGCCACCCATGATAACCCAGGGTAGGGAGGGTTAGCCACCCATGATAACCCAGGGTAGGGTGGGTTAGCCACCCATGATAACCCAGGGTAGGGAAGGTTAGCCACCCATGATAACCCAGGGTAGGGACGGTTAGCCACCCATGATAACCCAGGGTAGGGAGGTTAGCCACCCATGGTAACCCAGGGTAGGGAGGGTTAGCCACCCATGATAACCCAGGGTAGGGAAGGTTAGCCACCCATGATAACCCAGGGTAGGGAGGGTTAGCCACCCATGATAACCCAGGGTAGGGAGGGTTAGCCACCCATGATAACCCAGGGTAGGGTGGGTTAGCCACCCATGATAACCCAGGGTAGGGAGGGTTAGCCACCCATGATAACCCAGGGTAGGAAGGGTTAGCCACCCATGATAACCCAGGGTAGGGAGGGTTAGCCACCCATGATAACCCAGGGTAGGGAGGGTTAGCCACCCATGATAACCCAGGGTAGGAGGGTTAGCCACCCATGATAACCCAGGGTAGGGAGGGTTAGCCACCCATGATAACCCAGGGTAGGGAGGGTTAGCCACCCATGATAACCCAGGGTAGGGAGGGTTAGCCACCCATGATAACCCAGGGTAGGGAGGGTTAGCCACCCATGATAACCCAGGGTAGGGAGGGTTAGCCACCCATGATAACCCAGGGTAGGGAGGGTTAGCCACCCATGATAACCCAGGGTAGGGAGGGTTAGCCACCCATGATAACCCAGGGTAGGGTGGGTTAGCCACCCATGATAACCCAGGGTAGTGAGGGTTAGCCACCCATGATAACCCAGGGTAGGGAGGGTTAGCCACCCATGATAACCCAGGGTAGGGAGGGTTAGCCACCCATGATAACCCAGGGTAGGGAGGGTTAGCCACCCATGATAACCCAGGGTAGGGAGGGTTAGCCACCCATGATAACCCAGGGTAGGGTGGGTTAGCCATCCATGATAACCCAGGGTAGGGAGGGTTAGCCACCCATGATAACCGAGGGTAGGGTGGGTTAGCCACCCATGATAACCCAGGGTAGGGAGGGTTAGCCACCCATGATAACCCAGGGTAGGGAGGGTTAGCCACCCATGATAACCCAGGGTAGGGAGGGTTAGCCACCCATGATAACCCAGGGTAGGGAGGGTTAGCCACCCATGATAACCCAGGGTAGGGAGGGTTAGCCACCCATGATAACCCAGGGTAGGGAGGGTTAGCCACCCATGATAACCCAGGGTAGGGAGGGTTAGCCACCCATGATAACCCAGGGTAGGGAGGGTTAGCCACCCATGATAACCCAGGGTAGGGAGGGTTAGCCACCCATGATAACCCAGGGTAGGGAGGGTTAGCCACCCATGATAACCCAGGGTAGGGAGGGTTAGCCACCCATGATAACCCAGGGTAGGGAGGGTTAGCCACCCATGATAACCCAGGGTAGGGAGGGTTAGCCACCCATGATAACCCAGGGTAGGGAGGGTTAGCCACCCATGATAACCCAGGGTAGGGAGGGTTAGCCACCCATGATAACCCAGGGTAGGGAGGGTTAGCCACCCATGATAACCCAGGGTAGGGAGGGTTAGCCACCCATGATAACCCAGGGTAGGGAGGGTTAGCCACCCATGATAACCCAGGGTAGGGAGGGTTAGCCACCCATGATAACCCAGGGTAGGGAGGGTTAGCCATCCATGATAACCCAGGGTAGGGAGGGTTAGCCACCCATGATAACCCAGGGTAGGGTGGGTTAGCCACCCATGATAACCCAGGGTAGGAAGGGTTAGCCACCCATGATAACCCAGGGTAGGGAGGGTTAGCCACCCATGATAACCCAGGGTAGGGAGGGTTAGCCACCCATGATAACCCAGGGTAGGGAGGGTTAGCCACCCATGATAACCCAGGGTTGGGAGGGTTAGCCACCCATGATAACCCAGGGTAGGGAGGGTTAGCCACCCATGATAACCCAGGGTAGGGAGGGTTAGCCACCCATGATATCCCAAGGTAGGGAGGTTTAGCCACCCATGATAACCCAGGGTAGGGAGGGTTAGCCATCCATGATAACCCAGGGTAGGGAGGGTTAGCCATCCATGATAACCCAGGGTAGGGAGGGCTAGCCACCCATGATAACCCAGGGTAGGGAGGGTTAGCCACCTATGATAACCCAGGGTAGAGAGGGTTAGCCACCCATGATAACCCAGGGTAGGGAGGGTTAGCCACCCATGATAACCCAGGGTAGGGAGGGTTAGCCACCCATGATAACCCAGGGTAGGGAGGGTTAGCCACCCATGATAACCCAGGGTAGGGAGGGTTAGCCACCCATGATAACCCAGGGTAGGGAGGGTTAGCCACCCATGATAACCCAGGGTAGGGTGGGTTAGCCACCTATGATAACCCAGGGTAGGGAGGGTTAGCCACCCATGATAACCCAGGGTAGGGAGGGTTAGCCACCCATGATAACTCAGGGTAGGGAGGGTTAGCCACCCATGATAACCCAGGGTAGGGAGGGTTAGCCACCCATGATAACCCAGGGTAGGGAGGGTTAGCCACCCATGATAACTCAGGGTAGGGAGGGTTAGCCACCCATGATAACCCAGGGTAGGGAGGGTTAGCCACCCAGGATAACCCAAGAAAGTTAGTGCGTCATCGAAGACTGTCTCTTATTTCATCCAACACAAATTTCAGTGAGAAATTAAAGTCACTAATAACAAACAGACAAATGAATAAGCACCACCTTCTCTTAGCTGGAGACTTCAACATCAACCTTGGCTTACTAGATGATCAGCCTGTAACTGATTTCATCAACAATATGAACAACACACTTCTCATACCAACAATAACTAAACCAACCAGGCTCACTGAGACAAGTGTAACCATAATAGACCACATATGGACCAATATACTAGCCCCCCTTAAATCAGCGATAATCACAGATAGCACTACAGACCACTACCCTACCTTCCTCCTGACAAACATTAGTAAACCACCACTTGAATTCAACAAAGTCTCATTTAGACTCCATGACGAGGCCTCAATAAGGAAGTTCACAGCTGACCTAGAGATTGTTGACTGGCCTACAGAATTCTCCAAGGCTATTGATGACTGGACAGACATTTTTCTTAACAAATTACTTAGATTATACAACAAACATTGTCCTATAAAAACGAAACAGATCACAAACAAACTGCTCGGTTGCCCATGGCTAACCAGTACCATTCTGAAATCCATTGACAAGAAACACCAATATGAAAAGCAATATAGACAGGGCTTAATACACAAAGATATTCTTAAACACTATTCATCAGTTCTCACCAAAGTAATAAAGAAAGCCAAACAACTATACTACTCCAGTAGATTCACAGACACTAGAGGAGATATATAAAAAGACCTGGAAAACACTCTCTCAGATTCTAGGGACCCACAAACTGAAAAAAAAACAAGAATATTGTCCTAACTAAACCTAATGAAACACCACTACATCCCACTGACATAGCTAACAAGATAAACGACTTCTTCTCAACCATAGGATCTAATCTCGCCAATAAAATCCCACATACCAATGCCCATGCCAGGGACTACCTAGATGGGAATTTCCCAAATTCCTTCTATCTTGCACCAACTGAGCCCTCGGAAGTCACCGAGTTTATAAAATCACTTAAAAACAACTCAGGGAATCTGTCTCATGTCCCACCATTACTGTACAAGCGAGCGGCCCATATCCTTTCGCATGCTATTTCATTACTTTTTAACAAGTCACTAGAAACTAGCACCTTCCCGAAACTACTCAAGATGGCAAGGGTTACACCAATACATAAAGGTGGTGACCCTACAGACTTAAACAGCTATAGGCCAATATCAAACTTACCATTGCTATCCAAAATCTTTGAGAAACTCGTGCACAGGAGACTATATTCATTTATAACAGCACAAAACATACTCAACCCCTGCCAATTTGGATTCAGGAAAAATAAAAGCACTAATGATGCAATCATAAAAATGCTAGATCTGCTTTACACAGCATTGGAAAATAAAGAATATCCACTAGGAATTTTTATTGACCTAAGAAAAGCTTTTGACACAGTAGACCACGACATCCTACTCCACAAACTTGACCATTACGGTATAAGAGGCCATACGCTTGCTTATTTCAAATCTTACCTTACTAATAGGTATCAGTATGTCACCATTAAAGACACAGCATCAACAACACGGCCACTTGATACTGGAGTTCCGCAGGGAAGTGTCCTTGGTCCCCTGCTCTTCCTCATATACATCAATGATCTTCCAAACGTATCCCAGCACCTGAAACCCATTCTCTTTGCTGACGACACGACTTATGTCATCTCTCACCCTAATCTTGCCACCCTCAACACCATTGTTAACGAGGAGCTGATCAAAATATCGACTGGATGACAGCCAATAAACTTACGCTTAACACTGACAAAACCTACTATATTATATTTGGTAGCAGAGCAGGAGATGCACAAATTAACATTAAGATCGGCAACACTCTAATTACCAGACATAATGAGGGCAAATTCCTAGGCCTATACCTTGACAACAACCTGAATTTCAGCACCCATATCCAACACATAACCAAAAAAGTATCCAAAACGGTTGGGATCCTCTCCAAGATACGATACTACGTGCCGCAAACTGCCCTTATCACACTATACCATTCACTTATATATCCATACCTCACCTATGCTATTTGTGCTTGGGGATCAACTGCAGCAACACACCTAAAGCCAATAATAACCCAACAAAAAGCTGCAGTAAGAATAATCACTAAATCCCATCCCTGGCAACACACCCCCCCACTCTTCATAGATCTAAACTTACTCCCTGTTCAGTACATCCACACTTACTACTGTGCAGTCTACATCTACAGGACCTTAAACTCCAATATCAACCTTGACCTAAAATGCTTTCTTGATAGTTGTGACAGAACCCACAGGCATAACACCAGACACAAATATCTCTACGACATTTCCCGTGTCCGACTAAACCTTTACAAAAATTCAATGTATGCCAAAGGCCCTAAAATCTGGAACACCCTACCTGAGAACTCTAGAACTGCAGACACATTCATCACCTTCAAAGCTACCATTAGAAAACATCTTATCTCCCTGATACACCCTGTCAACTAACTACACGAATACCACCTGGTGGTTCACACTTACACTCACTCACCCATTTGACCATAAACAGAATTATTAATCTCAATCTTAAAATAATGAATCCTATGATACTCCAATACTGAAACTATGTACTGTGC
>NC_091363.1:3335192-3345192 GCF_038502225.1 Cherax quadricarinatus
CTACTACTACATATATTACTACTACCACTACTACTTATATTACTACTGCTACTGCTACTTATATTATTACTACTACTACTTATATTACTACTACTACTTATATTACTACTATTACTACTTATATTACTACTACTACTTATATTACTACTACTACTACTTATATTACTACTACTACTTATATTACTACTACTACTACTACAACTTATATCACTACTACTACTACTAATTTATCAATGTGTCGGTTCTGTGAACCATTCATCTACAATCCTGTCAGACACTGCAACTTCTTGGGATCTTAATACTTGGGAATTCTTCGCTGTCCTAACCCTTGGGCACGACCTTGGGCACGACCTTGGGCACGACCTTGGGCACGACCTTGGGCACGACCTTGGGCACGACCTTGGGCACGACCTTGGGCACGACCTTGGGCACGACCTTGGGCACAACCTACTTCCACATTGAACAAATGTGGCAACACCTACGACTGCTGCACCTCTCCTGCCTACGGTATATAAGTTACCTCTCCGCACATATACTGTATTCTATTCAAGATTGATGGACTGACCACATCGACTCAATGATTACCTCATTCTCCTCCTGTTCTTCATAATTCTCCTTTGTATGGACTGATGAAGCCACTGTGTGGCGAAACGTTTCCTCAATAGATACCCAAGAGTTGCACATGTGTCTAATTTATCACCCTGTGTCCATGTACTGTTTGTAACGGCTTGACAAAGCTCCTGGAGAGCAAAACGTTACCACAATAAAATGTCACATTAGTTGCACTTGTGTCCTTTTACTTTACACTTCCAACATAGAGGCAGAAAGACATTATATATAGGCGGAGAGTGAGGTGCGAGCGCCGCATGCTGACCTGAAGAATGGCATGCTGGGACAGGGACGGGCAGACGACGAGACCATGCGACTCCCGCGCTGCTGGGTTGGTGGCGCCCAAGTATCACATATGCTAATGTTTCTGAAACTTTGTGGCTTCCAGTGCCACGCTCCACTGTGTCGGTGACGGCGACACTGCATTCTTCAGGTCACCATGCGTCACATCTCACTCTCCGCCTATATATAATGTCTTTCTACCTCTGTATATTAGAAGTGATCAAGGTCCCAGGACCGAAACATTTTCTAATAAATATATCATAGTGTTTGCTTACGTGTCTTTCTAAACCATGTATAGAGCTGTAAAATAACTTTCGGACTTTTGTAACTAATACTTCTTGAGATAAATCCCAGTAATCTGTTAGCCTTGTTGCACACACTTAGACACTGCTGTCTTGGCTTTAGATTTCTGTTTACCATGTTTAGCATGACCTGCAGCATTGTATGTAGCATGACCTGCAGCATTGTATGTAGCATGACCTGCAGCATTGCTTGTAGCATGACCTGCAGCATTGTATGTAGCATGACCTGCAGCATTGTATGTAGCATGACCTGCAGCATTGTCTGTAGCATGACCTGCAGCATTGTATGTAGCATGACCTGCAGCATTGTCTGTAGCATGACCTGCAGCATTGTATGTAGCATGACCTGCAGCATTGTCTGTAGCATGACCTGCAGCATTGTATGTAGCATGACCTGCAGCATTGTCTGTAGCATGACCTGCAGCATTGTATGTAGAATGACCTGCAGCATTGTCTGTAGCATGACCTGCAGCATTGTATGTAGCATGACCTGCAGCATTGTCTGTAGCATGACCTGCAGCATTGTCTGTAGCATGACCTGCAGCATTGTCTGTAGCATGACCTGCAGCATTGTCTGTAGCATGACCTGCAGCATTGTATGTAGCATGACCTGCAGCATTGTATGTAGCATGACCTGCAGCATTGTCTGTAGCATGACCTGCAGCATTGTATGTAGCATGACCTGCAGCATTGTCTGTAGCACGACCTGCAGCATTGTCTGTAGCATGACCTGCAGCATTGTCTGTAGCATGACCTGGAGCATTGTATGTAGCATGACCTGCAGCATTGTATGTAGCATGACCTGCAGCATTGTCTGTAGCATGACCTGCAGCATTGTATGTAGCATGACCTGCAGCATTGTCTGTAGCATGACCTGCAGCATTGTCTGTAGCATGACCTGCAGCATTGTCTGTAGCATGACCTGCAGCATTGTCTGTAGCATGACCTGCAGCATTGTATGTAGCATGACCTGCAGCATTGTCTGTAGCATGACCTGCAGCATTGTATGTAGCATGACCTGCAGCATTGTCTGTAGCATGACCTGCAGCATTGTCTGTAGCATGACCTGCAGCATTGTCTGTAGCATGACCTGCAGCATTGTCTGTAGCATGACCTGCAGCATTGTATGTAGCATGACCTGCAGCATTGTCTGTAGCATGACCTGCAGCATTGTCTGTAGCATGACCTGCAGCATTGTCTGTAGCATTGTATGTAGCATGACCTGCAGCATTGTATGTAGCATGACCTGCAGCATTGTATGTAGCATGACCTGCAGCATTGTCTGTAGCATGACCTGCAGCATTGTATGTAGCATGACCTGCAGCATTGTCTGTAGCATGACCTGCAGCATTGTATGTAGCATGACCTGCAGCATTGTCTGTAGCATGACCTGCAGCATTGTATGTAGCATGACCTGCAGCATAGTCTGTAGCATGACCTGCAGCATTGTATGTAGCATGACCTGCAGCATTGTCTGTAGCATGACCTGCAGCATTGTCTGTAGCATGACCTGCAGCATTGTCTGTAGCATGACCTGCAGCATTGTCTGTAGCATGACCTGCAGCATTGTATGTAGCATGACCTGCAGCATTGTATGTAGCATGACCTGCAGCATTGTCTGTAGCATGACCTGCAGCATTGTCTGTAGCATGACCTGCAGCATTGTCTGTAGCATGACCTGCAGCATTGTCTGTAGCATGACCTGCAGCATTGTCTGTAGCATGACCTGCAGCATTGTCTGTAGCATGACCTGCAGCATTGTATGTAGCATGACCTGCAGCATTGTATGTAGCATGACCTGCAGCATTGTCTGTAGCATGACCTGCAGCATTGTCTGTAGCATGACCTGCAGCATTGTCTGTAGCATGACCTGCAGCATTGTATGTAGCATGACCTGCAGCATTGTCTGTAGCATGACCTGCAGCATTATATGTAGCATGACCTGCAGCATTGCTTGTAGCATGACCTGCAGCATTGTATGTAGCATGACCTGCAGCATTGTATGTAGCATGACCTGCAGCATTGCTTGTAGCATGACCTGCAGCATTGTCTGTAGCATGACCTGCAGCATTGTATGTAGCATGACCTGCAGCATTGTATGTAGCATGACCTGCAGCATTGTATGTAGCATGACCTGCAGCATTGTATGTAGCATGACCTGCAGCATTGTCTGTAGCATGACCTGCAGCATTGAATGTAGCATGACCTGCAGCATTGTCTGTAGCATGACCTGCAGCATTGTCTGTAGCATGACCTGCAGCATTGTATGTAGCATGACCTGCAGCATTGTCTGTAGAATGACCTGCAGCATTGTCTGTAGCATGACCTGGAGCATTGTATGTAGCATGACCTGCAGCATTGTATGTAGCATGACCTGCAGCATTGTCTGTAGCATGACCTGCAGCATTGTATGTAGCATGACCTGCAGCATTGTCTGTAGCATGACCTGCAGCATTGTCTGTAGCATGACCTGCAGCATTGTCTGTAGCATGACCTGCAGCATTGTCTGTAGCATGACCTGCAGCATTGTATGTAGCATGACCTGCAGCATTGTCTGTAGCATGACCTGCAGCATTGTCTGTAGCATGACCTGCAGCATTGTCTGTAGCATTGTATGTAGCATGACCTGCAGCATTGTATGTAGCATGACCTGCAGCATTGTACGTAGCATGACCTGCAGCATTGTCTGTAGCATGACCTGCAGCATTGTATGTAGCATGACCTGCAGCATTGTCTGTAGCATGACCTGCAGCATTGTATGTAGCATGACCTGCAGCATTGTCTGTAGCATGACCTGCAGCATTGTATGTAGCATGACCTGCAGCATTGTCTGTAGCATGACCTGCAGCATTGTATGTAGCATGACCTGCAGCATTGTCTGTAGCATGACCTGCAGCATTGTCTGTAGCATGACCTGCAGCATTGTCTGTAGCATGACCTGCAGCATTGTCTGTAGCATGACCTGCAGCATTGTATGTAGCATGACCTGCAGCATTGTATGTAGCATGACCTGCAGCATTGTCTGTAGCATGACCTGCAGCATTGTCTGTAGCATGACCTGCAGCATTGTCTGTAGCATGACCTGCAGCATTGTCTGTAGCATGACCTGCAGCATTGTCTGTAGCATGACCTGCAGCATTGTCTGTAGCATGACCTGCAGCATTGTATGTAGCATGACCTGCAGCATTGTATGTAGCATGACCTGCAGCATTGTCTGTAGCATGACCTGCAGCATTGTCTGTAGCATGACCTGCAGCATTGTCTGTAGCATGACCTGCAGCATTGTATGTAGCATGACCTGCAGCATTGTCTGTAGCATGACCTGCAGCATTATATGTAGCATGACCTGCAGCATTGCTTGTAGCATGACCTGCAGCATTGTATGTAGCATGACCTGCAGCATTGTATGTAGCATGACCTGCAGCATTGCTTGTAGCATGACCTGCAGCATTGTCTGTAGCATGACCTGCAGCATTGTCTGTAGCATGACCTGCAGCATTGTCTGTAGCATGACCTGCAGCATTGTATGTAGCATGACCTGCAGCATTGTCTGTAGCATGACCTGCAGCATTGTCTGTAGCATGACCTGCAGCATTGTCTGTAGCATTGTATGTAGCATGACCTGCAGCATTGTATGTAGCATGACCTGCAGCATTGTATGTAGCATGACCTGCAGCATTGTCTGTAGCATGACCTGCAGCATTGTATGTAGCATGACCTGCAGCATTGTCTGTAGCATGACCTGCAGCATTGTATGTAGCATGACCTGCAGCATTGTCTGTAGCATGACCTGCAGCATTGTATGTAGCATGACCTGCAGCATTGTCTGTAGCATGACCTGCAGCATTGTATGTAGCATGACCTGCAGCATTGTCTGTAGCATGACCTGCAGCATTGTCTGTAGCATGACCTGCAGCATTGTCTGTAGCATGACCTGCAGCATTGTCTGTAGCATGACCTGCAGCATTGTATGTAGCATGACCTGCAGCATTGTATGTAGCATGACCTGCAGCATTGTCTGTAGCATGACCTGCAGCATTGTCTGTAGCATGACCTGCAGCATTGTCTGTAGCATGACCTGCAGCATTGTCTGTAGCATGACCTGCAGCATTGTCTGTAGCATGACCTGCAGCATTGTCTGTAGCATGACCTGCAGCATTGTATGTAGCATGACCTGCAGCATTGTATGTAGCATGACCTGCAGCATTGTCTGTAGCATGACCTGCAGCATTGTCTGTAGCATGACCTGCAGCATTGTCTGTAGCATGACCTGCAGCATTGTATGTAGCATGACCTGCAGCATTGTCTGTAGCATGACCTGCAGCATTATATGTAGCATGACCTGCAGCATTGCTTGTAGCATGACCTGCAGCATTGTATGTAGCATGACCTGCAGCATTGTATGTAGCATGACCTGCAGCATTGCTTGTAGCATGACCTGCAGCATTGTCTGTAGCATGACCTGCAGCATTGTCTGTAGCATGACCTGCAGCATTGTATGTAGCATGACCTGCAGCATTGTATGTAGCATGACCTGCAGCATTGTATGTAGCATGACCTGCAGCATTGTATGTAGCATGACCTGCAGCATTGTCTGTAGCATGACCTGCAGCATTGAATGTAGCATGACCTGCAGCATTGTCTGTAGCATGACCTGCAGCATTGTCTGAAGCATGACCTGCAGCATTTTATGTAGCATGACCTGCAGCATTGTCTGTAGAATGACCTGCAGCATTGTCTGTAGCATGACCTGCAGCATTGTAGTATGACCTGCAGCATTGTCTGTAGCATGACCTGCAGCATTGTCTGTAGCATGACCAGCATTGTCTGTAGCATGACCTGCAGCATTGTCTGCAGCATGACCTACAGCATTGTCTGCAGCATGACCTACAGCATTGTCTGTAGCATGACCTGCAGCATTGTCTGTAGCATGACCTGCAGCATTGTCCGTAGCATGACCTGCAGCATTGTCTGCAGCATGACCTGCATCATTGTCTGGAGCATGACCTACAGCATTGTCTGTAGCATGACCTGCAGCATTGTCTGTAGCATGACCTGCAGCATTGTCTGTAGCATGACCTACAGCATTGTCTGCAGCATGACCTGCAGCATTGTCTGCAGCATGACCTACAGCATTGTCTGCAGCATGACCTGCAGCATTGTCTGCATCGTGACCTGCAGCATTGTCTGCAGCACTGTCTGAATCATGACCTACAGCATTATCTGCAGCATTACCTACAACATTGTCTGCAGCATGACCTGCAGCATTGTCTGCAGTATGACCTACAGCATTGTCTGCAGCATGACCTGCAACATTGTCTGCAGCATGACCTACAGCATTGTCTACAGCATGGTCTGCAGCATGGCCTGCAGCATTGACTGCAGCATGGCCTGCAGCTTTGTCTGTAGCATGACCTGCAGCATGGACTGTAGCATGGCCTGCACCATAACCAGGAGCATGGCCTGGAGCATGGCCTGCAGCATGGACTGGTGCACGGACTGCAGCATGGACTGCAGCATGGCCTGGTGCATGGACTGCAGCATGGACTGCAGCATGGCCTGCAGGCCATGCTGCAGATCATTTCCCGCAAATTAGGTGAAATTTGTCCCAGGATGCGACCCACACCAATTGACTAACACCCAGGTACCTATTTTACTGCTAAGTGAACATGGACAGCAGGTGTCTTAAGGAAACACGTCCTAATGTTACCACCTGTACCGGGGATCGACCCCCGGGCCTCAGTGTGTGAGCTGAGTGCACTACCAACCCAGCTACGGGACACCTTAAGATATGTAAATATGTAAATAAAAACAACAACAATAATAATAATAATAATAATAATAATAATAATAATAATAATAATAATAATAATAATAATAATAATCTATAGTTGGACAGTCAAGAGACAATACTGTCATGTCTTCCATGACGATCCTAATAACTCTCTGGCTCATGCTGGTCGTTTAGTTCTTGTAAATGTTCCTCTGTCGAAGAATAAAACACAATACCGTAACTGGAACGATACACGAATATCTCACACATAGTTAATGGTCTAAGCCAGACCGGAACGACGTTAAAAGGCACGTAAGTTCCCCCGTCTTCTAACAACGTGTTTTCCACTATAATCTACCCCGTACATAATTACTCTCATATTTACTTTGTTTGGTAAGGTGAAGTCTGAGATCTTTCCTTAATTCCTGGTATAACTTAACCAATCTTTGATGACAGTTGTGTTGTAGAAGTCTGAGTTCACACTTACAACACAATTGTTAAGTTATACCATGAGTTAAGGAAAGATAAATCATCCCACGAGCGGGATTTGAACCCGCGGTTAGAGAGTCTCAAAACTCCAGACCGTGGCGTTAGCCACTGGACCAGCTAGCCACAATAATCTTATTGTGGCTAGCTGGTTCAGTACAAGGTACATTGTAAGGGAAAAAATGAGGATAATATTAGAAGACGGGGGAACATTCGTGCCCCTTAACAAACATCTTGTAAGTAATGGTGAATGTTGGTCAGATCCCACCTCTCCCTTGTACCTCAACTGTACACACTGATACATATTCAGTTGAGCGAATCATGCATCGTATAACAATTCTAAATATAGTATTGAATCTACGTATAGGAGAATAGGCCTAGCTGATAAAAACTGCACCCATACATTGGTTAAGATCTTCCAGAGTGCCCTGGGTGATGCCAGGGAGTGCATGACACCCCTGACAACCAGACTGGGAGGGTGATGCCAGGGAGTGCATGACACCCCTGACAACCAGACTGGGAGGGTGATGCCAGGGAGTGCATGACACCCCTGACAACCAGACTGGGAGGGTGCTGCCAGGGAGTGCATGACACCCCTGACAACCAGACTGGAAGGGTGATGCCAGGGAGTGCATGACACCCCTAACAACGAGACTGGGAGGGTGCTGCCAGGGAGTGCATGACACCCCTGACAACCAGACTGGAAGGGTGATGCCAGGGAGTGCATGACACCCCTAACAACGAGACTGGGAGGGTGCTGCCAGGGAGTGCATGACACCCCTAACAACGAGACTGGGAGGGTGATGCCAGGGAGTGCATGACACCCCTAACAACGAGACTGGGAGGGTGATGCCAGGGAGTGCATGACACCCCTAACAACGAGACTGGGAGGGTGATGCCAGGGAGTGCATGACACCCCTAACAACGAGACTGGGAGGGTGATGCCAGGGAGTGCATGACACCCCTAACAACGAGACTGGGAGGGTGCTGCCAGGGAGTGCATGACACCCCTGACAACCAGACTGGGAGGGTGATGCCAGGGAGTGCATGACACCCCTGACAACCAGACTGGGAGGGTGATGCCAGGGAGTGCATGACACCCCTAACAACGAGACTGGGAGGGTGCTGCCAGGGAGTGCATGACACCCCTGACAACCAGACTGGAAGGGTGATGCCAGGGAGTGCATGACACCCCTAACAACGAGACTGGGAGGGTGCTGCCAGGGAGTGCATGACACCCCTAACAACGAGACTGGGAGGGTGATGCCAGGGAGTGCATGACACCCCTAACAACGAGACTGGGAGGGTGATGCCAGGGAGTGCATGACACCCCTAACAACGAGACTGGGAGGGTGATGCCAGGGAGTGCATGACACCCCTAACAACGAGACTGGGAGGGTGATGCCAGGGAGTGCATGACACCCCTAACAACGAGACTGGGAGGGTGCTGCCAGGGAGTGCATGACACCCCTGACAACCAGACTGGGAGGGTGATGGCAGGGAGTGCATGACACCCCTGACAACCAGACTGGGAGGGTGCTGCCAGGGAGTGCATGACACCCCTGACAACCAGACTGGGAGGGTGATGCCAGGGAGTGCATGACACCCCTGACAACCAGACTGGGAAATGTCTGTCGCTGGTCCCACACCCCACTTACCAGGGCGTCTAGGGATATATCATTATTATTATGGGGGAGCGCTAAACCCGTCGAGATTATGGAGCTGCTTGGGAGGAGGAGGAGGGGGGGAGGTGAAAGGCATTCAGGGAACTGGAGAACAGATCTAATTCCCTATATCATGAGCCCCTCACCAGCGTCAAGGAACCTCCCTTGAGGGTTCTTGGATTAGGTAATAGTGGTCAGTTCTCAGTGGGAAAAATAGGTTCAAGAAATATTATATATATATATATATATATATATATATATATATATATATATATATATATATATATATATATATATATATATATATATATAGGTGTGTGTATGTGTGTGTGTGTGTGTGTGTGTGTATGTGTGTGTGTGTGTGTGTGTGTGTATGTGTGTGTGTGTCTTTGATATCTCTATTAGTGTTAAGACTTAATTACTTTCCGTAGTTGCGTCAGTCAGGGATATTATTTATATTTTCATAATTTATTTAATAAATATAGGTATATAACGATCGTTACCCGTATCCTCACTTGAGAGTTTTTTCTATTTGCTTTATATTTTTTATTTTCAGGAAGGATACTGACGAATACACCTTCCGTTTTCCTTCCTGACACTTACACCCTCATCCAGTTGTACTGTGTTTATTATGCCCACCATACCCATCCTGTGGGTGGTCACACCATACCCATCCCGTGGATGGTAGTCACACCATACCCATCCTGTGGGTGGTAGTCACACCATACCCAATCTGTGGGTGGTAGTCAAAATATTACAGAGGTACATAACGTGTCCGGGTACTGGACCCCAAAGTTATGATAGCTGAACTGCTAACAAAGGTAATGAACTCTCTACACTCTTATAGATGGTAACAGTCATGAACAAATTACAAAGCAATGATC